>NC_089774.1:9697658-9727658 GCF_040412425.1 Macrobrachium rosenbergii | reverse complement strand
GCTCTCCAATGCACCTGCCTTTTCTCCACCCTGGATTTGTGGGTTAATTATTTTAGGATTCTTATTTGGTGTTAAATATTGTATGATCGATTTAAGATTAATTATACTGAGTCATCTTAAATTTTTAAGAGCTGGCTACCTTTCAAGAGGCTTTGGAAATCAATTTTTCTTTCGAAACTTGATTTTCTCTGGAAATCTTCCAGAATACGAAGTTCTCTGTCTCCCTCTGTATATTTTAGTCATTTTATCATCTTACTTTTAAAAAATTAGTTTGCTGCATTTCAAAATGATCCTTTTCATGCAGTTTATGGTCGGTGAAATGTGATGTCTAACCAGGGAAAATGATGTTATACTATACAAATAATGCACAAGCTGGCCAAAGTGGACACCTTGGTGACATCACAAACTATACTGGGATATGAACCTGTCAAGCAACTAACCCAGAGCTGTTCACAAAGTTATCTCTCGACTTAATTCTGTGATACCAAGACCTATCAGAGTCCCAGCCCTACATATTGCCCAGAAAAAGCCAGTCTAAGTGCAATTAACCCTTTAACTGCCGAGAGCAGTCATAACAGCGATAAAGTTAAACTTACGTAAAGGATCGAGATTTGTGGGCGGTTTATTTGTGAAGACTTTGAGCAGGCCAGTTTACCCTGACGCAGATGATAATAAGTCCTCTCATTGCAGAGGCTGATTACTGATGACAGGAAGTTCAGAAGCCTGGTGAGGTGGGAGGGTAATGGTCCATAATGGAGTTCTCCACTTCCAAGAAGTCACATGGGTAGGATAGAGGGTCCAGTCCCTCTTTTTTTTTTTTTCAACACTGTGTACCCTTACCTACTACGTGGGTGATCTAATTTCCATGACTTATGGCAGAAAATTCAGCGTTTGGGAAAGCTGTTTAAGTATAGGGGTCCCACGTCTAGATAATGGGCCTTGATATAAACCCACTGAGACTTCACGAAACCTAGTAGGACAGGTATAAACTCACCTGGATGATGGAAATAAAAGTATGACCATGAAGGGGGTTGGGGAGGGGGTAGAGGGAGTTACTTTAACAACAGGTTTTAAGGGAAAGAGGAGTATCATTAAGGGACTCAGCGATGCCTTACAGAAGCGGCGGTGATCCCATTTAGGGGCGTGTCCAAACGGCCGACCCATCCTCATGAATAAACAAACCACGCAGAAAACCAGTCGAGCTGCCATTTAGGTTACTCTAATCAGAGAGACAGGGGTAAAGATAGTGAATTATTGTTATTTATTTGCTGTAAGGGTACAGGACTTTGACTGTGATATTCAAATTCGTATGGTTTTCCGGGGAGGTTTTGAACTGCTTTTTGGGTGGCTAGAGAATTCTTTATTGTGTGCACACTCACGCATGTACCCATAGAATGAACAGACATTATCCACGCCTATACAGTAAACATTATCCAAGCCCATACAGTGTAGGCGTGTCAAAGACTGCTCCCAATCCGTGAGTCCGAAGACAGCGTTCTTTTCAAACAGCAAAACTGTTTTCGCTGTAAGTCGTCTTTGGTTAGGTTAGGTTAGGTTAGGTTAGGTTGGGGGTATAAATGTTTGTAGTATGACTAATGATGTATAAAATTGCTCTATACAGCTTAACCTACCTGGATTGAGCAGGTTAATTGCACTGGTGGTGCCAACCGGTGTACTGACAGGAGCCTAATTAGAATGGTCCCCCGTCTTACCTGTATACTTACAGGAGGTTAACTACATAGTGCTGTCTTTCCTATGCTGTTTATGGTTGGTTAATTGTATGCCAGCTATTTAATCTGAGTTACAGGAGGTTAACTATAGAGCTTTAGTCTTATATAAATGGCTTGAGAATAATTATGTAGATTTTGTCAATTACATTGATTCAAAATTAGTCCACATTTGTCTTTCACTTGTTGTCATCAACCCCAGAATAAAGTCCACATAGCCTACTTCCTCCAGTACCCGCTGTTTTTGAGTAAAATGCCCGTCTAGGTTGCTGCTCCATAAACTCATGAATGAGTTTCAGGGTACGAGCTTTGATAAGACCAAATCTCGAGCGATAACCTGGGAGGAAGAAGAGTTGGAAAAGAAAGTTTAAGAATCAAGTTAGAGAATACAGTCTTCTAAAAGGTTTAGATAATGATGAATGGGACGAAAAGAGGTGTGTTCCTGTTATCTCTCGGATTTGAGGGTCGTTTACGAGAGAGAGAGAGAGAGAGAGAGAGAGAGAGAGAGAGAGAGAGAGAGAGAGAGAGAGAGAGAGAGAGAGAGAGAGAGACTCTTTAAAACTTCCACGGACAGTCATATTCTCGACGCACCACAACCAAGTTTTCTCGTAGACCAAAGATGTTCCAATACTTTTCCTCTTAACTGAAAAACCAATAATCAAAACTAATCAACAATTATTTAACAATCTCCCTTCACAAAAAACTCCTAAACCCAGCTGTAAAGAGAGTTTTTGAAACTGAAACGAGCAGGCATCGCTATCCGATAACCTCACCGTTCGCAGGATGGCAATAATTTTTCGACCGAGAGCGGATGATGTTCGAGAATGCGCCTCGGAGGGGTAATGCATAGCCTGAGAGCAATGGAGGTGGTGATCGAGAATGTGTCTTAGATAATATCCTGCGGATACACACAGTGAATAGACGAGGGAATGTCTGGCATGGAGAGAGAGAGAGAGAGAGAGAGAGAGAGAGAGAGAGAGAGAGAGAGAGAGAGAGAATGATTAATTCGTTTTTATCTCTGAGGTTATATTGAATATATAAAAAAATGCAATAATCCCAAACATTTAGAACGACAGACCTCAATATTCCACTAGATTTTTTTAGTACACCATCTTCATGGCCCTGGGAAAGAGGGTAGTTACCTTCCACATCTTGGCTCCTGAAACCTAACCAGCAAGTATACACAATCAAGTAGGCCAGGGAGTCACAGCAGAGAGAGAGAGAGAGAGAGAGAGAGAGAGAGAGAGAGAGAGAGAAGGCAATCCAACAAAATCATTCTAAGAGAATTAAATTAACCCGGGGCTTTGTCAAACCTTTGTTAAAACAATTACATTAAAGTAATTGCCTCTGTGAGTTCCTGCCTGCCTGCCTGCCTTGAGGTCTCACTGAGGACTATAATTACCCAGCTGCCAATATGCAAATTCTTGAAAGCAGTTCTTGCAATTGGCCTCTGCGTCTTAATGGCGTACGCATCAGACACTTCTCGAGGGCAATCTGGTGTTGTTTCTCGTTCTGATAGCTGGGAGATTCCGGATTTTGGTTTTATAAACTAGGTTTTGTTTCTCGAACACACGGTTCTTAATTCAGCTGTTCCCATTTTATCTGGGTAACAGAGATTCAAAAATGAATGCAGCTTCGTGGTAACCTGATTTTAAAATCCTTTCGTCCGTATATTTTGGGATTTTTGTATTAAGACAATGTTTCCTTATAATCCGCTTCTAAATTCTATCTTCCATTATTCTCTCGAAGTTGGAATTCAAAGGAGAAATTAGCTTCTTGGAAAATTTTCGAAATTATGCGCGGTCGAAGTCCTCAGGGCAGAACAGATTGAATAATGATTGACAGTGAGGAAAAAAGGAATTAGATTTATTCATTTCATCCAGGGGTTTATTCTGCCTGAATCAACCGACGAGGGAGGGGCTTGGGGCACCTTTATTTATTTATTTATTTATTTATTTATTTATTTATTTATTGGTCCTGTGAACCAGGCTTGTGTTGATACAGGCAATCCTATGAAATTTTCTAATGTCCTGTTAATGATAATAACAGTTATGTGGTATTTTATTATGATATTTTATTAATCAGTATCTCATAATTCTGATAATTTCATATTTTTTTCAATCACATTTCTTTCATTTATATCTTTTTTAGAGGTTTTCCTAACTTACACACTAAATATTTCAAAATCTCCAAGTATATTACTTCAACTCCATTATAATTTGTTCTTTATATGAGTTAGTATAGCTTACAAATATATATATATATATATATATATATATATATATATATATATATATATATATATATATATATATATATATATATATATATATATTTCTTAGGACTCATAGCAAAAGATTGCTATCTTCTCGTCTTGAGGTCTACCTACGAGATTATGCCCTATAAAACCAAGGCCTCTGCCGTAATGTTTTGCTCAAGAACCTTTACCTGATATGGAGAGCTCTAAAACTCCTGAATGGGTGATCTTGTATGCATCTTGTATCCCAGTGACAGAGGGTTATGGGGTCAGAGATAAAAACAAGGAAAAAAGTTGAGGAAAAATAACGAAAAATTTAGCAGATATACACAGGTCAAACGGGTGGATTCTTTGAGGATTAGTATTGTTGAGCATGTAGGGTTCATTTCAGTAGAGAGAGAGAGAGAGAGAGAGAGAGAGAGAGAGAGAGACGCACACCTGGTTAGAGGAAAACCAGTCAAGAATCATCTGGTCACAAGGTATCCGGAAAGCTTATCTTCCTGTAGAAGCCATCCTTGATTCAACTGCTACGATCATTCGTTGATCTGTCATCCGGTGTTACATGATTCCTTTGGGGCGAATAGATCCTTTCCCCCCTTCCCAACCCCACCCCCTTATACAAAGGGGGTTAGGGGGTGTAATAAGGAACCCCTTCCACCCAGAGGAGGTCAAAGAGCCTCACTAAGAAAGGCCTACAGGGTCATAAAATGAGGTTTGACGACGTACGCAACTTTAGCTGTCATATTGTCCTTCTCTCTCTCTCTCTCTCTCTCTCTCTCCCTCTCTCTCTCTCTCTCTCTTGTGAGATGTCCCGTGATTGCGTCATTCCCTTGATGTTTGTCATTATATTGAAGTTACTTTCTCGTTCACTGTCTCTCTCTTTTTCTCTCTTTTCTCCATCCTTGAAGATTTCTCATGATTGAATCATTTACTTAATGTTTGCCATTATCTTTACTAATTTTCTTTCCTCCCCACTCTCTCTCTCTCTCTCTCTCTCTCTCTCTCTCTCTCTCTCTCTCTCTGTCCCAACTGTCACCAGCAAAAAGCTGCCAGTGTTTAGTTGCGTGCATACTGGGGAACGGCACAAAAATAAATACAAAAATATATTAAAGTTTTGATTGAATTCTGTATAAAAATATTGTTTTGGTTTTCTGAATTTGTTTGCTTATATTTATGTAGGTATGTAGGTATGTTATATCAAGTTGATAGATTTCTTAATATAGTTATTGTCATTTTTTAAAAACAGGAATCACAGAATTTGAGGAAGAAGTGTTTTTAGGACCACAAACTTCTGGCAAGGCTGACTACACCACCAACGTATGGTCCCTCCTCCTGAAGTCTTAGAAACCCCCCCATTTTCATTTTCCCCAAAAATTAAAAAAAAATATTACAGTAATATATGTCCCAAAATTTGACTATTTGTTGTCAGTCACAAAGCCAACCTTTGGTGGAGATTCTTAAATAGTTCCCACACAGGATTTTGCCAAACAAACAAACGAAGGAACAAATTAGGAAGGGGAAGACTGTTCCACTCAGCTGACGTGGGAGGAATCACCCCCTTGGCTAATCAAGAGACCCCTTTATGTTAGTGGGATCTTAATATGCATTGGCTCGTTCTCCTCCCACTGTAGAAGGCCCTGGGAGGTGATGGGGCTATTGGGTGGGAGGTAGTAAGGAAATGGGGGAGAGGGGAGGAAATGGGGAGGAGGGGCCTTCCACCACAACAGATATAACCGTAGACGAAGGCGCAGCAGAGGACTCTAGGACGCATACTAATTTGTTTGCGTGTGATTATTGGGACAAGGATTTGGGAGCTTGTGATGGGGAGTGGAAAGATGGCGGCCATTCAGGCGAGAGATATGAACCAGGTCTCCCATCTGTCGATGTTAATTGCTCAAGGTATGTCTGGGCTGTGACAGATTTGAAGATGTTCGTGATAATTGGGGTGTGGGTTGGTCTAATAACTTTACGTGTCTTAGTTGTAATGAACTTTCTGACGTCAGGGGGCGTTTCTTTCGTAAATTTCGAACTTTATGGAACTTTTCCTGATCTGGTAAAGAACTTGGGAGTTTTAGTGAGGGAGTATATTATTATTTTTATCAATGAAAGGGAAAATATGAAGCTTTTAAGGCTGAAATACGAATAATTTCATATTGATTTGATCTGTAAATAGGTAGAATTAATGGGACTTCGTACTGATGAAGCAATTGTCTCTACTTTTGATCTATAGTACGGACCTTGTTACGTCAATTATATTCCTAATGAATTTCACTAGAATTCATATGATGCAAATGTTCTAAAACACCTCTCTCTCTCTCTCTCTCTCTCTCTAAGTCCTAATGCCCTTTGGTTCCGGGACAATAATTTGTCGCTAAAAATGCAATCAATCAACGATTTCTCTCTCTCTCTCTCTCTCTCTCTCTCTCTCTCTCTCTCTCTCTCTCTCTCTCTCTCTCTCCATTAATCTTATGTACTTGTCAAAAATTCATTAGTTTTTAACAAACTGATTGTTCCCGGTATTTCGTGTTATCTGACCTTTATGCTCGCAATCTCTCTCTCTCTCTCTCTCTCTCTCTCTCTCTCTCTCTCTCTCTCTCTCTCCTAAACATAGTTATCATATACAATCCAGGAACGAAAGGGAAAATTGCAATGCAAATAATTCTTTTTATATTAAGTACAGATCTCTTAACTTACCGAGAGAGAGAGAGAGAGAGAGAGAGAGAGAGAGAGAGAGAGAGAGAGAGAGAGAGAGAGAGAGAGACAGACAGACTTATCTCTCTATAAACATCCATTAATCACGACATAACCAGTATTACATTTTCAACATAAAACCATAGTGGATTTTTATTCATCACCAAAATATTATTATTATTATTATTATTATTATTATTATTATTATTATTATTATTATTTGTCCGTCACTCCCACAAAGATATGAAATTATCATTTTGAAGATAATTAACCTTTTGATCCCTATTAATTAAGGGATTAATATTACTGAAGTGTCAAAATATAAGCTACGAGAGATTAATGAATTGATATCATAATATTATTATTATGATATTGTTGTTATTATATAATAATAATAATAATAATAATAATAATATTATTATTATTATTATTATTATTATTATTATTATTATTATTATTATCAACCACTCTTACTTATTCATGCCTCATTGTGACCCACTTTAAATTGCACAAGGGATGAAGCAGCTACACCCACACTCATGACCCTACAGCATGGCATCTGGAATTTTTATGGTAACCCATCCAAACTCTGACCAGACTCAAATGTTTCTTGACTCCACTGATCGATAGGATTGCGGTGTAGCTATAATTTGTCTTGGTATAGTGCTCATTCAGGGTCACCCTTCCATGTCGTGGTCAGAGTCAGTTTCATATGAAAATATAAGGATAAATATGGTAATTATAGATAAAGAAAATGTGATTATAAGGCTGGATAAAATTTTGGTACGTGGGGAAACGGAATCATTGATAATTCGCAGAAGGGGAAAACTGAATAACTGATAATTTGAAAACTCTGAAAACACGATGTCTGGGAATGTTCCATCATCGAGCGATCGGAAATGCGTAGAATGTTTGCAATTACGGAACGCAAAGTTGAGAATTATGGCGTCCAGTATCTATACAACTTTGAACCAACTTCCAGATACACGCTAGTAAAGGAAGTCATTGTTAATATAATTCGTTTTATAGAACTTTTTTCGTGAACGGGGGGAAGTCATCTAGACAATTCGTGCTGGGTTTGAAGTTCGTGAATTCAGGGAATTTGGGTACAGGGCATTTTTATTTTTTTGGGGTGCTGGCCAGAATTTGGTTTTGTTATGAATTTTGGGACGTTTCGGTAGATATTTGGGGCGATTGTGGGGGCCAATGTTTGTCGAATAAGATGATTAATCCTATAAAAAATTGTTGAATAACTTTGTACCAGATCTATAGCTATATTTCGAACGTAAAATACAGTAACTGTCATGTTTCTAGGATCTAAAACAAGGAATTTGGATAAAGGATTTTTTTTTGTGGGGGGCAGAATTTGGTTTTGTTATGACTTTTGGGACGTTCTGGTGTGAATTTGGGGCTATTATGGGGGGCCAATGTTTGTCGAATATGATGATCAAACCTATAAAAGATTACTGAATAACTTTGTGCCAAATCTATAGCTATATTTCGAACGTAAAATACAGTATCTACCATATTTCTATGGTCTAAATAACCCTACATTAAACAACCATTCCTAGACCTATTCCCAATTCAGTGACGTGTTATTGACACACTGCGCGACGCTTAGTATTGTTTCTCATCTCGACAACTAACAAATCTATGACATTTTATCGCTCCCACATCTTTGGGCATTGTCTCAGCTCTCAAAATACACCGTATCTATGACGTCTCTTTCTCTCCCACGTCCTTATCGATGCCATTGTTTCACCTTTCCAAACAAACATCGCATCTGTGACACCCTGTTTGCGCAGATGTGGCGAGGAGTCGAGCCTAGACCTATATAACGTGTCCTCCTTTTGAACCGATTGAGAAACTCTCTCTATGGAAGCGTTTTAACATTCTTTTCGCGTCCCTCTGTGGCGGACGTGTTTTGGACAGGTGCGTCCTCGTAACCCCGTGACGCCACGGCTACGATATGTCACGTCCTGGAAGCGGGTGGAGGCAGAGTTTGGAAATGAAACGAAAAAACACGGCAGCGGTCGTAGAAAACATGAGTCTAGTTCACCGGGGCGCGCAGATACATATACCAAAGGTGACGACGAATCGTCCACCTCTCATCTTTCGGCCATAAAATCTCTCGGAGTCTGTCTCTCTCTCTCTCTCTCTCTCTCTCTCTCTCTCTCTCTCTCTCTCTCTCGGAATAACAATAACAAGCTGAATCAAAGGCGCTGGGAGACTCGCGCCCCAGACAAATAACTCCGACTTTAAAGCCGCGCCTACGTCAAGCGGCGAGGGAAAAAAGGACTCTTGATAAAGGGCGGACATCCTTTTTTTTAGAAGTCTTCCTCAAACGCGGAAATTCGTAGACGGGATTCAGCACCAACTTCCGCGCTCTAGCGATTATGCCGGAGATCTGTGAATGCAGGCCAAACAGAACTGTTTGTGGTGGAGGGCTTTCTGAGAAGTCCCCGCTTCTCGCAAGCTGGAGAGAGAGAGAGAGAGAGAGAGAGAGAGAGAGAGAGAGAGAGAGAGAGAGAGAGAGAGAGAGTGTATGCCCGGGAGGGATTAAAAGCATATTATGACGTTCTGAACAGAAAGAAAACCTTTACAGATGCGAAAGAAACTCGCCCTAGGCCCAGGCACAGCCGAAGCGCAATGATTGCCTGATGAAGACGTGTCTAATGCAGTCAAAAACGAGCACGTACAGCAAACCACAGGCACGGGAGGTAGAATGAGAGAGAGAGAGAGAGAGAGAGAGAGAGAGAGAGAGAGAGAGAGAGAGAATAACTGATCTCG
Organism: Macrobrachium rosenbergii; assembly: GCF_040412425.1. NCBI lineage: Eukaryota > Metazoa > Arthropoda > Malacostraca > Decapoda > Palaemonidae > Macrobrachium > Macrobrachium rosenbergii. Next base: position 9,718,193 of record NC_089774.1, on the reverse strand, counting down.
GGGTCATGGGCCAAAAGCACGGCTCCATACGAAAGCAGGAACAACAAATGCAATTATCACTCCCGCCGAAAGCAAGCAGAATGAGAAATTTGCTTGCCGGCTCCATTAAGGCGCGAAAACAAAAGGCGGGAATTATGATTGCATTGGCTGGGAGAAGAAAAAAAGGGAGAGAGAGAGAGAGAGAGAGAGAGAGAGAGAGAGAGAGAGAGAGAGAGAGAGAGAGAGAAAAAAGATATTGAGAAAAAAAATGCTTATCAGAGGGCGTAATGCAATCAGCATTCAGAGGGTCGCGCTTTCTTGCAATCACGTTGGGTGCTTGCTTGCAAGGAACGCTACTGTGATTGCGAAACATTGTTATTTGTTGTTGTTGTTATTTCCACGTGCTTGCAGTCATCATCTGTGCTTGATGCAATCACTGGAATTTCTTTGATAACACCTAGCAAATGTTTTACTATCGCTCAAGCATCGTTTGTAAGCAATAACCCTATTTTTGTGCTTGCAATCACTCCTTTCTAGGCGTTGCAAGCACCCGTTTTGTGTCGTAGCAATCACCCTTCTTTAGTGCTTGCAAGCACCATTTTGTGTATTGACAATCACTCAATTCTTGTATTTGCAATCACCTGTTGATTTTCAAATCACTGACAATTGTGGAAGTACTAGCAAGCATCTCAAATTAGATTCCATAAGTGAATTACATCGCGTAATTTCTAATCACATTTCGTAATTTGGAATTACATTCTGTTATGATAAATTACATGTAATTTCAAACGGTTCCAGTAAGATTCCATAATATAAAATGAACAGGACATTTTCAATATATTGACTGAAAAAAACTAGGCAATTCTCGTTTTAAAACGGTCCGCCAACAGGTAACGAGTGACAGTTTGGTGAGATGGTAATGCATTGGTAATGAATTGGTAATGAGCGTCGTAGCAGCGTCCTTTCCTCCTCTAGTGAGAGATGAGAGTTTTTTTTCTTTTGGGGGGAAATGAGAATTTGGGAATCTGGAATTTGAGAATCTGAATTTTAAGTGACATTTTTTTTCCCCTGTCATTTTGTGTCGTCAAGTTTGGGGGGTTTTTTGAATAGATTCTCCTGTGGTTCCTCATTCCCTCGTTTATTCTTTCTCTTTAAATAATCATTCATTGCCTTTTTCTTTCTAATTGTAATTTTTGGCTTCTCAGACTTCTCACCCTCATAAGCTTTCTCATATTTCCCCTCACTAATTCTCCTCAGCTGAACTCCTCATTCACTACCCACAAAAACTCCCTCACTTTCATTCCTCACTTCCTCATCTTCCCTCGCATTATCTCTCATTTCCTGTCCTCATTTCCTTCTGATTTCCATTCTCCTCCCTTCCTCCCAGTCTGCTGTTTGTCCTGTGAATTATACTTCCTTGGAGCCATTCAGACGAACTTCGGGCCACAATAATTTGGGGGCAGTCTTTCCTTGCGTCAAGTCATTTTGAGTTTATACACTCAAGGATTCCCTGAAGACTGGTCCTTATTACTGCTTCGAGATTATAGCTCCAAAAATTGATTTAGGAACCAAATATCATAAAATGTAAGACAAGGTAATAAATTATCTGTATTTTGCAATAGCTGGAATGACTTGAAAAAAGTAATTTTGAGTTTGTGCATTCCCTGAGGGCTGGTCCTTAATACCGCTTTGAGATTATAACTCGAAAAATTAATTTAGAAACCAAAAAACCATAAAATTGTAAAACTGGGGAATAAATGACCTATTTTGCAATTGCTCAAATTACTAGAAAATCAAACTATAATAAAATACGTGTTTTGCCGAGAGAGATTCTCACGTAGATTAAAACCCAATAAGCTTAGAAATAGGAGAATTTTGAACCGAATAGCTAAGCTAAGCTAATCGCCAAAGCAAGATGATTTAACACTGTGACGCCTGTGAACATAAACCAATAAAAATCCAGGAAAAAGCGAGGAAGGGAATCAGACAATCGCGAGAGAGCAGAAACCAACAATTGAGAAGAGAGGAAAGAGTAGAACGAAAGGAAGAAGTGGATAGAAAATAAGTAAATGTTGGAAAGAGGACGAGATGAAAAGGGCCAACGATTTTCCAGGAAGGAGATTGGAAGCAATAAGCCTCATTTGCTCCCAAAGGAACCCCTCCCCCCACCTTCCCATAATATCTCAATGCTACCCCCCAAATCGGCTCAGCCCCATATGAAAACCTGTCTGCCTTAGCAGCTACTGCAGATTTCAGAGCAGATAGAGCGAGATAGAGATGCGAGAGCAATTAAGAGAGAGAGAGAGAGAGAGAGAGAGAGAGAGAGAGAGAGAGAGAGAGAGAGAGAGAGAGAGAGACGCAAAAGCCAGCATTAATAGGGGCTGACGTGTGTACACGCCATGCCCTTTGCAGATCAACCGATCTCTGAAGAACCTGTGGAGATTCCCAGCGATAAAGTGAACAGGAAAGATAGTGAGGGAGATATCTTGATTACCCCCACGGAGGATTGTGTTCACAAAGGGGCTTCTGGGTGGTGGTTCTCCCGTAGAGGTGAATCAGGCACGCAAGGCTGGTACTTTCAGCCTCGCCTTGAGATAGAATAGAGACTTGCTGAGAGAGTGGAGGGGAAAATAAAGAAGGAGGTTTGATAAGTTTGTGATTGTTTATGTATGATTATCAAAAAATTAATCTCTAAATAATCAGTATAATCAATAAAACGAGAGATTACTGATAGAATGAGAGAGAATTTGTCCATAAAAACGAGAGAAAGGAATCAATAACAGACAATAATTCAAAAATAATTCAAAACACAAGAAAGAATCTAAACAAGTTGTCAATAATAAAAAAATATACATCAAACCCCACTGTCAGTTTCCACTCCACTTCAGAACCTCCTCCAAACTTTTAGGGAAGTCCCTATGCCCTTGAGGGGCCTCCCGAGTCCCTAGGTCAGCCCTAGGGGATCCCCTGGACTCCCCCTCACATAATCTCAAGGGCCTATTCAGGCAAATTAAAAAGCATACGGATCCTTTGATATGAGTACTAAATTGGGGATTTTTGTGGTCCGTTTGAGAGCATCTTCGGATGACACGGAAATTCTCACGAGTCTTCTTGACCCGATGCTGAAGGGGGTTCATTTAACGCAAGACTTGGTGGATTGTTGAGAGAGAGAGAGAGAGAGAGAGAGAGAGAGAGAGAGAGAGAGAGAGAGAGTTATATCACCCCCTAAAACTGGCCCCCTCCCCCTCTTCCAGGGGATTTCAAACTGGAAGCCAAAGGGGATATAATAAACAAAAGGCAACCCCTATCACATTCCAATACTCCACCTTTCATAAACAATGCTTTCAATATTTCGCAAGCAGGACAGACAAAAGTGAATAATTAAAAAGAAAAAACAAAGCGTCACTTTGTTGTTGAAATTGAGGCCGTTTATGAAAAGGAAATGTTCTGACTCTATTAGAGAGAGGAAACATGGAATTGATTGATATATATATATAGATTTTTTTTGCGAACACAAAGACCAAGTGGACTGTGTAATTACCATTGAATAACTCTCTCTCGACCTACGTGGAAGGGTACACGTCCACACTGCGGTAATACATGTTGTCAACACGTGTCGGCAACATGTCGCACACATATCACAAACAGGTTGCATACAAGTTGACGACAAGTTTTCGACATGTTTATGACATATCACAAACATGTTGAATACAAATTGACATCTTGTTTTCAACATGTTTCTGACTTATCACAAACAGGTTGCATACGAGTTTACAAATTGTTATTAACATGTTTCTGATGTATCACAAACAGGCTGCATACAAATGATAAGTTTTCAACATGTTCATGACATCACAAATATGTTGCATACAAGTTGACAACTTGTCTTCAACATGTTTATGACATCACAAATATGTTGCATACAAGTTGACAACTTGTCTTCAACATGTTTGCGACGTGTATGTGATAAATTGCCGACGTATAGATGACAAGTTTCACTGAAATGTGGGAACATACTAGATGTACCCTGACGTGTTTAAGAAGCTATCTAAATGTCCTCCCCCGGGCTAAGCGAAGGAAGAAATTCTGTACAAAAACACTTAATGGGATTCAGGTGCCTCGAACCCTGTCCCAAGAAGTGAGAGGCTTCAACAAGAACCTGTTTAAAGTGCTAATACCCCGGAAGGGTATTACCTACTCCACGGTAAATACCCAGGAGTTACGTTGCGATAAAAGGAGCTTCCGACCTCTTTAGGAGCCAGTTTTGGATATGCAGAAGGGAACATAAAAAGCAAGACTCTAACTCCAGCGCCAGTTTCCCAATGACCAGGAATTTGTCTGTCATTAGAGTGGTACTTGGATGAAGTAAGCAACCTATTAGTGTTAAGCAGAAACATGTTGAAAACAAGTTGTCAACTTGTATGTAACCTATTTGGGATGTCATAAACATGTTGAAAACAGGTCTTCATTGGTATGCAACCTGTTTGTGATAAGTCAGAAACATGTTGAAAGCAGTTCGTAAATTTGTATGCAACCTATTTGTGATAAGTAAGAAAAGTTTGAATGCAACCTGTTTGTGATAAGTCAGAAACATGCTGAAAACAATTCGTAAACTTGTATGCAACCTATTTGGGATAAGTAAGAAAGGTGAGTTAGTGTTAGGTCAGGAAAATGTTCGGTTAGATGAAGTTAAGTCTTAGGTCAGGCTATGTCAATTGGAATAAGTTTATGAAAGTTAGGTTAGGTCAGCAAGTTTTTTGTAGGTCAGGCAGATTTTGTCAGGTCATGTAGGATAGATCAGGAAGGAATTGTCAGATAAAATATAATTAAAAAGAAAAAATTTCCATAAAACTTTATAACTTCCCAATAAAGAACGAGTTAAGTTGCTCTTTACTGTTAGAAATACAACTGATTCAAGAATATTAAAATGAATCGTGACACCTTTGTCTTTAGTTAGGTAGATCTGGTTAGGTTAAGAAGCTTAAGTCAGATTAAGTTAAGTTAGGGAATCTAGGATAGTAGAATTCTCTGACAAACACAATTACTAAAACAAACAAGTGAGTTTTTACATAAAAACAAGTAAAACAAAGTAACAAAACACAAAAAAAAAAATTAAGACAATTCTTATTAAGATAATTTAATGAGTCATTGGGAAAAATTTCACTGACCAAGAAATTGGGTCATTGCACTAATTGCTCCGACTATAAAAGCCTTTGCTAATTACAATAGATTATTGCGATTGCTCCTTTCAAATATAATACTGTGTGGCTGGATATTGTTTTGTATCGGGAGTTTTATAGAGAGAGAGAGAGAGAGAGAGAGAGAGAGAGAGAGAGAGAGAGAGAGAGAGAGAGAGAGAGAACCTCTTATTTTGATTGTTTTCTCTCTAATTTCCATCATGTTTATCCTAATTACTCCCAAGTTATACACTGACAATTATTTTTCATAGGATTGTTGTGCACAACGAGATACCTGGACCGAAATAAAAGTTTTTTTTTTTGAACAAATATTGGTCTTAGTTTCGGGAACGTTAGATAGAACGCTCCTGGAACAACAACCAATTAGTAAATGCAAAACAACATAACATTTGACAACAACAACACCACGAAATTCAGTGCGAATTATTGATAGGATAGTTGCAGAACAACAATCCCTTGCAGTCTGTCATTGAGGCTTAAGAAACAACATCACCAGCAGAACAACAGGAGAACAACCTCAACGCTGTTGTACAATGAAACAATTGATTCGAGAGAATACGAACGTAGGCACAGTAAAATGGTCCTTACCCTGTACTAGATAGTGACGCATTAAATTGAATGGAATATGAAATTCAGGCAAAAAGCAAAGAGCTGGGACCTACGAGGTCATTCAGAATCGAAGTGACCTATTAAACGGAAGTCGTGAAAACAGCTTAACAAGAATTAAACTTCAATATTTCAAATTTTTTTTTTTTTATAATCTATAACTTAAAATTCTTTCCATCTTAAATCCTATATTTAGCCACGAAGTTAAGACCTTTGTCCATGGAAGTTTGTAGGTCAGTGGTTCTCAACCTGGGGGCCGTCAGCGATTTCGGAGGGCGGGGGCGCCAACCCTAGGGAAAATTAAAATCCTCTGACTATATTCGCTATTCTCTTAACAAGAGTCGCTAAACAGTAATGTCAAGTATCTCACTAATTCATTCCCAAAAGGATTAAAACACCCCTTCACTCTCCCCCTTTTTTTTTTTTATTTTCCTTTAAATCTGGGGGGGGGGAAAAATTGTACTCATGGATGCAAGGGGGGCGTGAAGGGAAGGACCAGATTTTAGAGGGGGGTGGTAATAAAAATGTTAATGGAAATAATTTCTTTGTACTAGCTGCATGAAACAATTTATTTAGTTTTACCCTCTAATTACACATTGTTCTATAGTAGTTAAATTACGTAATTTACATATTTTTTGGGGCTTCCAGTACATTCAACGGCTCTCTTGGTACTGTAGTGTTGAGTCAGGTTTCAGCTCGTTGTCCCAGAAATTAGCCAAGGGCATTTCATTCGTCACAGCCAATACCCAAACCACATTTCCACTGTAAGTGTTGAACAAATAGAATTTTCAACAACTCCGTGAGGGTGGCTTATATTCATTTACTTATGTTTAAAATTTGATATGGGACTATGTGTATTCACTCAAGTGTTAAACAGTCTTGTATATTTCTAAATTAAGTAGTTTGTACCTTCAACATATGGATGATAAACCAGATTCCACATACTGTTTTCCCCTATAAAAATACCGAGGAAATATTCAAGAACTGACAACTAAGTACCCATTATTTATTTAAAAAAATTATAACACAGGCAAATGGTATGTCTACGAATGCAGAATATCCGAGGAACCTAACTTACAAACCTATCAGGATTTTAATGATTTTATGAAAAGCTCAGAATGGAAAATTTAGAAATCAAATGCGCAGAAGCCTACGTCTTTGATCCCCTAGAAATATCAGCCTGACACTTCAAAGGTTCGCAAATCCGCCCCTTGCTTGCACATTCTCTTGAATTCTGGTTCCTCCAGCAAGTTGCTGCTACGTGTAACAGAAAAATAGAAGCAGCAGAAAATGTTCTAATAGAAATTACTCGGCAGCTCCGTAAAGAGAAAGTCGACTATAATTGATTTCTTGAAATAGGTGCGATATTTTTTACTTTAAGGATAATTAGCTTGTAAATACCACGAGTTAAGTTTCTCCATCAATGCCCAAAAAAGGTTATTAGGCTACCTCCTGAAAGCTTATGCCATGATTATGCATTAAAGGTGTTATAACAGACATTTACACTTTACAATGCTACTCTGCTTCTGACGCCATTTCAAGTTAAAAACTCCCACTATAAGCAGAAACCACTCAAAAAAATGTGTATATTAATACTTTTGAAATATACTATTCTGAAAATCGTCCAAATTCAAGATTAAAGATAACCAACATTCTATGATCAAAGTGGTATTCTTGAAAAGTTACTTTTGGTCTTTCGAGAGATTTTCAGTTAAAAGTTAAAGAAACCGCTGAACTTTAAAATGAACCAAAGAAGCTCCTAACTTAGTATTTTGTATTTGAAAATGTATTTTGATACGTGCACTAACTGCCTGATGACCTTTTAAACATTTCATGTGCTATATCAAACACCCGATTGCCATGGATAGCTCGGTGAACACTAGCGTCCAGTACCAACAATAGCATCCAATTCATATGATAATATCTTCCACAACCTCATTATCTATGCTAATTGCACTAAAACTCACAGCCTTGTTGATGGGTACCACTGGAAACTCATGCCTTGATTAGGGATAGCATCCCAAACTCTCTCCCTGTGTTTATGAACAGTTCCAGAACGCACTGTTCAAGGAAGCATCACAGTTCCTCTTATGTTATGACCAGCCCCACAAAGCACTGCCCTTGTACAGTGCCTTTGGTGATCATGAACTACAATCATTGTGCCGATAGTGACATCTACTCAGGGTTCATGGAAAATAGATTCATTGCCTAGGTTCGTGGGTGACATTACAAAAATTGCCAGTATTCAAGAGTAACTTCCGAAACTCAGTGCTTGTACATGAGTATCAAACTCATTGCTTGTGTTAATGAGTAACAAAATCATTGTGTACATACAGTAACATTCATAGTGTACATAAAAGCTCATTGCTTGTGTTCATAGTGTAAAACTCATTGCTTGTGTACAGAGAAACTCATTGCTTGTGTTCATTGAGTAACAAACTCACTGCCTGTATAGAGTAACAAATTCATTGCCTGTATTCATAGAGCAACAAACTCATTGCTTGTATTCATAGAGCAACAAACTCATTGCCTGTATTCATAGAGCAACAAACTCATTGCCTGTATCCATAGAGTAACAAACTCATTGACTGTATTCAAAGAGTAACAAACTCATTGCCTGTATTCATAGAGCAACAAACTCATTGCCTGTATTCATAGAGCAACAAACTCATTGCCTGTATTCATAGAGCAACAAACTCATTGACTGTATTCAAAGAGTAACAAACTCATTGACTGTATTCATAGAGCAACAAATTCATTGCCTGTATTCATAGAGCAACAAACTCATTGCCTGTATTCATAGAGCAACAAACTCATTGCCTGTATTCATAGAGTAAAACTCATTGACTGTATTCATAGAGCAACAAACTCATTGCCTGTATTCATAGAGCAACAAACTCATTGCCTGTATTCATAGAGCAACAAACTCATTGCCTGTATTCATAGAGCAACAAACTCATTGACTGTATTCAAAGAGTAACAAACTCATTGACTGTATTCATAGAGCAACAAATTCATTGCCTGTATTCATAGAGCAACAAACTCATTGCCTGTATTCATAGAGCAACAAACTCATTGCCTGTATTCATAGAGTAAAACTCATTGACTGTATTCATAGAGCAACAAACTCATTGCCTGTATTCATAGAGCAACAAACTCATTGCCTGTATTCATAGAGTAACAAACTCATTGCCTGTATTCTTAGAGCAACAAACTCATTGCCTGTATTCATAGAGCAACAAACTCATTGCCTGTATTCATAGAGCAACAAACTCATTGCCTGTATTCATAGAGCAACAAACTCATTGCCTGTATTCATAGAGTAACAAACTCATTGCCTGTATTCATAGAGCAACAAACTCATTGCCTGTATTCATAGAGCAACAAACTCATTGCCTGTATTCATAGAGTAACAAACTCATTGCCAGTATTCATAGAGCAACAAACTCATTGCCTGTATTCATAGAGCAACGAACTCATTGCCTGTATTCATAGAGTAAAACTCATTGACTGTATTCATAGAGCAACAAACTCATTGACTGTATTCATAGAGTAACAAAATCATTGCCTGTATTCATGAGTAACATACAAACTCAATGTTAGTGGATAGCATCATAAATACACTGCTTATGCTATGAATACCCTAATTGCAACAAAACTAACAACATGCCTGACAAAGATGACTTGACTACACCCCACAGATATTCCAATTATTCTATGTCCATAAAATACCCATGACTCAAAATTTCCATACCTTCAACTATACAAAAAATTGCCTGTTAGCGGAGCTGAAAATTCCTAGCTATGAGTTCCTGACAAATTAAATGAAACTAATTCCATCTGCTAACAGTAGAAATCCAAACTACTCTGGACATTAGCTCTGTCTGGGGGAAAATTTTGCATGACTGATTTTCCAAGCGATTAGCTATTGGGTAAGAAAGCTCTATTATCGTAAATGGCCCATACATTTAGGGAGCTTCCTATTAATCCCCTATAACCAGAAACTTTGTTGCGAGAAAGGAGTGCTAAGTTCGAATCTTCTGCAAATTCTGCTAAGTCTAACTCTAACTTCACGCTTCAAGATTCAAATTTGGGCAAAACCTTTACGAATATTGGCCAAAACTTATCTTGACTTAACCTAACCACAAACTCAACCATTTTCAGGAAGCTAAAATTCTAAATTAAAATACAAAGACACCAGACCTGCACATAAATTTAATTTCTTTTGATGTTGAATATTGCCGTTTGATGACAAACATTCTGAATTCTCTCAAACCTTAGGAAGCTTCTGCAAACTTAACTTATTTGGAAGCAGCCAAACATCTAAACACCTAATACCTATCTGAACTGACAAGAAAACTAAGTCTCTGCTTATCACCTGAAAGAAAGAATTTGATTAGCCGGCTTCAAAACCACCCAAGAACCTGCATAGTAGGTCATACGACCTACTATGCAGTGCATGGGGGCTCCTCCACCCCTCCAGGGGCGCCGCCCCCAAAGGGGTGGAGGATAATTTGAAGCCGTTCAAGAACAGTATATGCAAATTTAAAAAGTAAATTTTACAAAAATCAATACATTAAATTTATGATAAATTAAAATGTAATTACAAAAGTTTTAAAAATTTTACAAAAATTTTAAAAGTATTACAAAATTTTAAAAAAGTAAATTTATGACAAAGTAGAAAATTAAATTTATTGCAAAAATTTAAAGTCAATTTATGACAAATCAGTAAGTAAAAATTATTTAAAAAAAGCAAATGACACAAAATCACTGAAAACTAAACTTGGGCGAAAAAAATACCTCCTACATCCCTGTTGCTCAAGAGACCAGCTTTACCATGCCTGAAGCTTTACCGTCAGAACAGGAACTCAAAAGTCACACCTGGAAAAGACAGAGCATTAGAGCTGTGGGGAACTTATCCTAAATCTCGTAAATTTCAGGCGCTTACTCACGTCAGGTTATGGGTCAACGCCCACAGACGACCACAGAATTAGTTAGAATGACTGCCAATGATTTGTACTAGATTAAACACGCAGCAAGATTCGAAAATCCCCAGATCAAATATACAGTATTAGCAGTAAGGCGTTCATGTCCCAGTCGTACCTTGCAGAAGCCCTGTCTAGACCACTTACGATATGATAGATCAAAGAGGAATTGAATGCGCCCCTCCTGACATAAAACATAAAAGGATTACTTAGCAAACTCCTGTGAAACGTCTACCGCCCAGAACGATGTTACAGCCGAAAAAGATCCAATGTTCAGATGTCCGAACTAGAGCGGTGCTGTCATTTGCCAAGGACTCTAAAGTCTGCGTAGTGTTTCTCGCTTATTGGAACCTGACCGTAAGCGATCTATGGATATCGATGAAATTGCTAATTTTGCGAGTGTTATTTCTATTTCCTACTCAATTTTTTCGCTCGTCTTTCGTGGAAGTTTAAAATACTGCACGTGATGAATAGATCTTCCTGAAAGTAACTCGTAATTTCTCTTAGGGCTCACGAAATAACTCGCAGCATAATCCTGTCGCATATTTCTTAACATCGCTTTGATGAAATAACTTTTAATTCGCGTGGATATTTTGTCATAACGATATATAATGACATATTCTGTATATACTTATATATATATATATATACACACATATGTATATATATGCGTGTGTGTATGTGTGTGTGAAATCCATCCACTATCTACTACCACACAAAACCCGTAATCTCTTTCCCTCTCTCTCTCTAAATATCACATCTAAATCCAGGTCATCTGAGCTTCAGCAAAAGACAAAGGTATGATCTCTCGAAAAATGGACTTTCCAGCCCAACCTTTCGAGTTGATGGGCTTCGAAAAGCAGCTGGAGAATGGGGGAAGGAACAGAGTAACAGAAATCTCAAAGTATAGAAAGATATGGGGATGGAGAATAAAAGATATTCTTTGTCCAGGATATGAGACTGAGAGAAAGGACTTCTTCTGTCTTGTGAATGTGCCTTGTGTTTCACCTGAGAGAGAGAGAGAGAGAGAGAGAGAGAGAGAGAGAGAGAGAGAGAGAGAGAGAGAGAGAGTGTTGTGATCAAAACAAGAAAAAAATCAATAAACAAATGACAATGCTTCACTTTTTCAAAGTTAAACTGGTGAGATTTTTTCCCAGGGAATCTGAGGTCTGTGTAAATTGATAAAATAAAATAAAAGCCACATTATTTACCTTTTTGACTTTCAAGAACTCTAAAAAAATGACCACTGAATTGTTGAATGATTCTGGGAACACAGACAATAAGGGAGAATTCAGCATTTCTTTGCTTGCTTTTTTAAGCTAATTCTTTGCGAGTTCATGCTTTTAAATCACACCGATAGATGGCGCGCATTCACCCTCTTTGCAGACGACAGATAGAAAATCACTCCAATAGATGGCGCGCGAATTCATCCCCTTAGCAGACGACAAATGCGCCCTTATAAAAAATCCCCTAACCCAATTTTACTTCAGATTCAGTAAATTAAATCGTTTAAGTTTTGGGAACGAGTTTATCAATACCTATTATATATCACCTTCCTTTTAATTAGAGGAGAATTACTTCGATAATTGCCCAAATAGGAATTGAAGTTGGGAAATCGAGCGAAAGTAATTGAATTGGGAAATGCATTTTAAGGGGGAAAGTTCGGCATAATGGTGGGGATATTAGCAGTGTAATTCTCTCTCTCTCTCTCTCTCTCTCTCTCTCTCTCTCTCTCTCTGTAGGAACTCTAACATTAAAAATAGCAGCAATTAAATAGCACTTGCAGCAAAATCTGCAGCTAGCAAGAAACCAATAGCCATTATAGACGAAACATGGGGCTATTAGCTAAAGAAAATAGCAAAATAGCAGAAAAGCTACTATCAAAACTAATGGGTAACAATAGCAACATTGCTAGCCCAAAGCAGCAAGCGACATCTCCATATTTACGTACCCTGTATATGGCAACAGGAAGACTAATTAAATAAACCTGGCTGACTGAATCTTAGTTCATCTCCATATTTACGCACCCTGAATATGGCAACAGCATGACTCATTAATAAACCTGGCTGACAGATTCTTGATTCTCTGCCTAATAAACTTGTAAGGTTCAATCTTTTCGAACCTTTCTTTTTTTTTTGCCACTCGAGGGTAATTGATTTAGAACTTAGAACAAGAATTTTAATTAGATATTGAGGAATATTTTTTGTTATATTTAGTTTTAGTTTTCTGTAAAAGGAAACCATTGTGCCGGCTTTGTCTGTCCGTCCGCACTTTTTCTGTCCGCCCCCAAATCTTAAAAACCACTGGGGTTAGAGGGCTGCAAATTGTTATGTTGATCATCCACCTTCCAATCATCAAACATACCAAATTCCAGCCCTCTAGCCTCAGTAGTTTTATTTTTATTTAAGGTTAAAGTTAGCCATGATCGTGCTTCTGGCAAAGTTATAGGAGAGGCAACCACCGGGTCGTGGTTAAAGTTTCACGGGCCGCGGCTCATACAGCATTATACCGAGACCATCGAAAGATAGATCTTGATTATACGCCGTGACGGCTGTACAGAAAACTCGACTGCTCATTTTTTACTTGTTTCTCAAAGGTTGCAACATCCACAGACATTAAACCATCTGCCTTCAGACTTGGGTCCCAATTCTCAATTCCTCTGAGACTTCCAGACTTCCAGAGACTTCCAGAGACTTTCCAGACTGGAAAAGAAACAAGTCTTTGATATTCCGTCACAGCTGGAAGATTAAAAAGGTCTGCTAAGTGGGATCGGTCCTTTCGTCCGCTGTGGGGTAGTTTTCTCCTTTTGGGGGGGGGGGAGGTTTCAAAAGGTGAACTTTTGAGCCCAGAATTTATAAAAGAAATAAGTAAACAAACCGATCTCTTCAGGGGATGAGACGAGACAATTTGTTCGGCTTTCATCCCTTGTCAGTCTTTTGTTTTTCTTTCTAAGCAAGTTCCTGGTTTACAGTTTGGGAAGGGGTAATCTCTCTCTCTCTCTCTCTCTCTCTCTCTCTCTCTCTCTCTCTCTCTCTCTCTCTCTCTCTCTCTCAGGAGTCTGTCTTCTGCGAGACTGTTGTTGGTAGCAGACGTGTTTCAAGGTACTCTCGAAGCAAAGTATAATTTTTAAGATCATTTCCTAAAGAATAATAATAATAATAATAATAATAATAATAATAATAATAATAATAATAATAATAATAATAATAATAATAATAATAATAATAGTCTTCCAACTGATATGAAAAATGGGAATGAGAAATATTTGCATACAAAAATAAAGAACAAAAATGGTCAAATATATTGTAGCTGATGTTTGCATATAAATCAACTAAGCAATTTATGAATTGCACATAAAAAATCATTTGTATTTATTATACAAAAAAAAGAGAAACTTTTGCAAAATATATCGACTGGAATCAAAATTGCTGATTTGATTTATCTAATTTCATTTCTGATTTTGCAGAAAAAAGGAACATCACAAAAATTCGTACACGAATGATATTATATATTTGTAATCATTGATGGTTAGTGGCTGTGATGAATTGGTTATGATTTTGAATGTTATTGATATATATTTATATAATTTTTGATTTGATATTGGGTCATAGTAGCTGAGCTGAGTGGTATCACGTTGAATTCCAAAGAAAAAAATAAAAAGTATATATTTAATATATATATATATATATATATATATATATATATATATATATATATATATATATATATATATATATATATATATATATATATATGTGTGTGTGTGTGTGTGTGTGTGTGTGTGTGTGTAGTTAATTATAAAGACAAAAATCACTTCAGCTCTACATTAAAAGGCTCGGTCAGGAGTCAGGCCTACAACCAATTACCATTTGTGTACCCTAAGCTTTTCTCGTCTGGCCAAATTGGTTTTGTGGTGGAGGTCAGTGGAACCCCGCCCCCCCTTCCCCCCTCCCCCCCCCAACTTTCACCATTACCCTCGTTAACGTAATGGCAGTGTACATGGAAGGTATATTACACACAGAAAGGGAAATTTCAATATACCGCAGGCGTGAGTTATTTTTTTTTATTTTGGTTACAGTGAATGTCAAATTTTGATTTTGCATTTTATTTGTTTATTTTTTTTTACTTGTTTATTGTGTCTTGATTGAATTCGTAATTGTTTGTCCTTGTTTAATTCTCATTCATTTTTTATTGTTACTAAGTAAAATAATTTCTCAATTCAATATTTTATTTGTTTATATTTACTTGTTTCGCTTTCGCTGTATTTGTTTATTTTTGTCGTGGGAAATAATCTTTATTATTTCTCTCTTTCCTTATTCTCTGTATTTATTCCATTCCCAATGCTTCGGTGTCTTTGCTGATGAGAATAACTTTCAAAGGATATATTCTATTGACTCTTTCCTTAAAAGCTTGAAATTCCATTTTCTCTTGTCTATAACAACCATCTTTCAAAAAGTTTCAAAAGATAATTCTATTATCCTTTTCAACAGAATGTTTCAGACGTCACTTCCAATAGTATATATTTCTTCGTGATATCCACAGTTCCAACTTTAACACAGAGAGTTCTTTTTTAAAGTAGCTGAATCTGTTCTTATGCTCTCTCTCTCTCTCTCTCTCTCTCTCTCTCTCTCTCTCTCTCTCTCTCTCTCTCTCTCAGTCGTGACTCCTATATTTTCAATTGTCACATTTTTTTTTCCCGATTTTTCTTCATCGAGGGTCAGTATTGGAGACGAGGCAGAAAAATCACTTGATATTGCAGTTTTTTTTTGGTTGTCATTCTCTCTCTCTCTCTCTCTCTCTCTCTCTCTCTCTCTCTCTCTCTCTCTGTATACATACATACATACACACTCACACAAACATATATACATATATACAGAGAGAGAGAGAGAGAGAGAGAGAGAGAGAGAGAGAGAGAGAGAGAGAGAGAGAGAGAGAGAGAGAGAGAGAGAGAGAATCCCAGTACTGCAAATTCAACCCCCCCCACTGTTGTAACCGAAGGCTACATAAAGCCAATCAACATTTTTCCACCTTTTTTCTGAACTGGTAAATTGGCAACGACTGACGTGGAATCATGACTCCTCACCCCAAATCCCTCCTTCTCCCCACCCCCCCGTCCTAATTGGTGGTTCCTTACCTTCTTGTGGCTTGATGGGCAGTAATTTCGGGGATCCTGCGACGCCTAATGCTATGGAGCCTAGAGTTACGAGCCTATATATCTCAAAACGAGGGTCTTCTGAAGTCTAGATCTACGATTCTATAGTCAAGAATTGTAGAAGTATGATGCAGCTCTATAGTATAGAGGAATAGAGTCCTGCAGAGCCCAGAGTCACGACCGTATAGAAACGAGAGCCTTACTTGTATAGAGCAAAGAGCCACGGTCCCATAGAGTTAACATCTTGATTATATAATGCCAGAGCCACGATTCTGTGCGCCCCAGGACTACATTACTATAGGGTCAAGCGTCGCTGTCATATAGGCCACAGAATCAGAACGCTATATACAAACAAAGCAGCATCTAAGTGGTCATAAACTAAAGGTCAGTATGGTCATAAACAAAGTGCCATAATTGTCATAAACAAAGTGTCTATGGGATCATAAACTAAGGGTCAACATGATCATAAACAAAGCCTGTAAGTGATCATAAACTAAGCGTCAATATAGTCACAAAAATTTCTAAGTGGTCATAAACAAAGCGTCATAATGGTCATAAACTAAGGGGCAGACATGGTCACAAACAAAGCATCTAATAGGTCATAAACTTTGGGTTAACATGGTCACAAACAAAGTGTCAACACGGTCAGAATGGTCATAAACAAAGTTTCTAAGTGGTCACAAACTAAGCACTTATTGTGGTCATAAACTAGAGCCTCAATATTCACAGAATTCAGGCTGCAGAGGTCATTCCCAGTGTCATTTATGGTCATAAACTAATGAAACTGTATTATCTCTTAATTTCCTTAGGAGGTCTTCCAGGTGTGCAAAAACACACTAATATTGACGTAAAAATTGCACAGGTATATTAGTGGAGAACAGACTACTGACTCAAAATAATTAATTGTCTATCACACCAGGAGATAAAAGCAATTTATTTTCAATTAAGTTTTAAGCTGAAACCACGTTTTGTGCTTTCAATTTAGCCTCCCATTAAGAAAGATGATTAACTGTTATTCAACTGTCAGTCAGTATAATGTCCATGAATTTTCAGTGCCTGCAGAATTATCTATATATAATCATTTTTAATAAATTTTCTTTCATATCTCTTGATAATTTTCCCACTCGGGGTTAGAGGTCCTTCCATTATCAAAGACTGATTGATTGGTGGTATGTGAACATCTTTGTATATACAGTATATATATATGTATATATATATATATATATATATATATATATATATATATATATATATATATATATATATATATATATTTGTTTTTTTTTTTATGCCACAGGGACAAAACAGAACCAAAATAATATATAAACCTTTTCCAGCAAAAACAAAAGTTATAACAGCCAAGAAAAAAGGACAGGTGACATATATCAGGAAATACTGAAATTAAAAACAGGAATTTAAAAATACGATTCTCATAAAGCCCACACATCAATATCTGACGTGTCATGATGTCAGAATTATCTCTCTGTATATTAAACATCGTATAAAGAAGGACTGTTCAGTTTTCAAAGGGGGCTTTGTCTTGGCTACAACTGAAATGTGGAATTGTTCGTCTTTTAGGAATGGTGGAATCTTCCGACCTCGAGAATTAAATTGATCCCTGTTCTTTCGTGCTGTTCCTGACGTCTTCTGAATTCCGGGTGTGTCGGTTTTAATTTTCCATTCCCTCGTGTTTATTCATTTATTTATTCATCACCTTTTCCTATAACTTGTCTCTCTCTCTCTCTCTCTCTCTCTCTCTCTCTCTCTCTCTCTCTCTCTCTCTCTCTCTTCATTCATCACTTTTTCCTATAACTTCTCTCTCTCTCTCTCTCTTTATGCATCACCTTTTTCTATAACTTCTCTCTCTCTCTCTCTCTCTCTCTCTTTTTATTATCCCCTTTTCTTATTATAAATTCTCTCTCTCTCTCTCTGTCTCTCTGTCTCTCTCTCTCTCTCTCTCTCTCTCTCTCTCTCTCTCTATTCATCACCTTTTCCTGTAACTTTCCCCCCTCTCTCTCTCTCTCTCTCTCTCTCTCTAACTGTCTTCATCACATTTTTCCTATAACTTCTCTCTCTCTCTCTCTCTCTCTCTCTCTCTCTCTCTCTCTCTCTCTCTCTCTCTCTCTCTCTGTCGAAGATTTAAAGGAAGAAAGAGAGAAATAAGTGAAAAATACAACAGAACGAATTAATTGAACTCACCTCGATCCATCCTTGGTCATTGAGACGGAAAGTGGCCTCTTCTATAATTCAATGAAATGATTTTTACCTACTGGGAGATAAGAAGACCACCGCTAGAATTTTCCGAAGCCATTATCCAAACTGGCGAGCCTTGGTAAGCTGGAAAAATTATCTTTAAATACGAGAATCTGTTTTTATTTATTATTATTAGCGTGTTGCGTTCTGTCCCCTAAACCTGTCGGGGTTAATCAAACACCTGTTGGCCAACCACACCTGCCTGACTTAATCTCTTCATCACCTGTTTGGGTACTGCACCTGATCGCCTGAGTTACTGTCATCTAATTAGACCTGTTTGCTGTCGGTCACACCTGCTGATTTTGCCATTTGATAAAAGTCATTGCTCTAGGCTACCTGTGTTTGCTGAATTTGTCGAACAAAACTGGAATGTTCAAATTTTCAACTTGTATCTCTAAAGGATTTTAATCCTAGGCTCTATAGGATTGTGGGATTGTTTCTAGGTCTACTTCATGACCAGCCTTAGCATAGGACTACATCTACATACAGTTCATGACCATTTAGCTTTTATAGTTATGATTTCTAGATCATGAGTCCTCAAGTCCTTTTTTATGAGTACTTAGGCCTAAATTCATTATGGCTCTGAGTTCACATACTTAGGCCTATTCCATAGCCACTTTGTTCTTCAGTTCATAACCACTAGAGCAGTTAGTTTACGCCTACATAGACCTATAGTTTCAGCTCCTTCGCCCCTTATCCACAACCTGATATTTAGAATGTTTAAACAACTGGTTAGGTCTAGACACAACCAGCCGACTTGTCTGTGATTGGTTCAAGGTTTCGCTAAACCATCATTATAGAAGTTTATTGTGTTGAGAGAGAGGTGAAATTGTTGGCCCAAGTCATCCCTAGGTCGTAATTTCACAAAGTGAGACGTTAAGTGGATGCCTTGACGTCTCTCTCTCTCTCTCTCTCTCTCTCTCTCTCTCTCTCTCTCTCTCTCAAGACAATCAACAGGTGCAATGCGATGATTCCCACGAGATAGACAATTCTCTAATTAGGAATATAGGACAATTAGCCTCGTGTTTCTTCATAAATCCGAGATTTACTACGACCTAACACGTTGCGTGAATATAGAAACCCATAGTACGCATCCATTGAGAGGGATTTTTATGAATGGATTGCGTGTTATTACTGTGAAACATCGTAGGTCTGGCAGATAACTAGTTCTCGTAGCTTATGAATGACCTTAGGTGTTGGCTTACTGTTTAGTTCGTAAGCTGCTAAATACAGTTGCAGAGAACAATATCATTATCAGGATTATTTGTATCGATTAATAATTCATCTATTAGTTTGTTCTAATAACTATTTTATATTTCCAAAACGATTTTATAAACAACTTCCCTTTTATACGTCACTTCATCGCCGCGCTGTACGATAATGCTGCCGCCCGCACCTGATACGTAAACATTAACGCCTCTTGATTCTGTTTCAGGTCCCCTGACGGAGGCATGGGCGGTGGTGGGTGGCCACGTCCTCCTTCCGTGCAACATGGACCCGCCCGTAGCAAACGACTCTACACACCTCGTCCTATTCTACTATGGGGACGCCGGGACGCCCATATACAGGTAATGAACGGAAAAGGTTTCTTTGGGACATTGGCCCCAGTTGTGTCAGTAATTAGGGCAATTTCAATAAGGATTTTCTAGGCCAAATTCTAAGGCAATCAAAGGCCCTAATTCAGTCAGTTGATAGGACACTAGGACAGTCAAAGGCCGCCCCCTGTTAGGTCAGTTGCTAGGACAATCAAAAGCCCTGTTTAATGAGTTGCTAGGACAATCAATGACTCTTGTTGGTCAGTTGCTAGGACAATCAAAGGTCCTTCTCTTGGGTCAGTTGCTAGGACAATCAAAGGCTTCCCTGTGGGTCAGTTGCTAGGACAATCAAAGATCCCTTGTTGGTCAGTTGCTAGGACAGTCAAAGTTTTTGTGCTTGTCCAGTTGCTAGGACAATCAAAGGTCCCCCCTCCCCCCTCTGGCGTCAGTTGCTAGGACAATCAAAGGCCCCTTGTTGGTCAGTTGCTAGGACAATCAAAGATTTCTGCTTGTCCAGTTGCTAGGACAATCAAAGGCCCTTGTTGGGTCAGTTGCTAGGACAATCTAAGACCTAGCTGAGTTATTTACCAAGACAGTCAAAGGATATATTTGTGTCATTTGCAAGGACAATTAAGATCGTAGTTATTGTCACAGTTGCCATAATTTCACTGCTTTTAAAGAAAAGTTATGTTTCGGTGAGGTCTGTGGGGTTTATTGTTCATCATTTCAGTGTCTTATTCTTTATTATCTCTTATCTAATAACTACTATAATCATTACTTTAGAATTATTATCACTATGGTTGTTGGCGCCACTCAAACGATAACTC
>NC_089774.1:9692658-9695158 GCF_040412425.1 Macrobrachium rosenbergii | reverse complement strand
AATTTTTCTAACTCTTTTGAGAGAGAGAGAGAGAGAGAGAGAAGAGAGAGAGAGACTCATAATTTCTTCTAACTTTTCCACAGCCTCGACGCCAGAGGGAACAGACTAGACTCAGCTACCCACTGGGCTGACATCAGCTTCGTCAGCAGAGCTTTCATCAGCACTGACCCAGGTCAGCGAGGTCTCCTGCTGGAGAAGGTCAGCATGAAGGATCAAGGTCACTACAGGTGCCGCGTGGACTTCCTGGAGAGTCCTACGAGGAATTCTAGGATCAAACTCACTGTTGTTGGTAAGTTTGGAAAATCTTTTTTTTTTTTGTCATTTTTTTCTTCAATTATTTTTCAAAATTTTTAGAATTTTTTTATTTTTTTTTATTTTTATTTTTGTCTACAATTACATTCCTTTGTCAGTAATTTCCCTTGTATCCTTGCTTGTCTAAGCTTGTTTGGTTTGCTTTCTTTCTTGTTTATGCAATTCTACTTGTTTCTTGCTTGAAAACCCACCATACCTCTGTCCACATAAGCATTGATTCAAGTACTTGGTAGTTACTTAACTTAAGTAACCAGCTTTTAGCCTAGACAGTGAGAAAATTAAGTAATTCATTTCATCTCAAATTGTCCTAAATTTCCCCCCCCAAAAAAAAAAAATTGCGAAAACTATGTAATTTAATTCATTTTAAAATTGTCCAAATTTTTTTCCACGATAAAAAAAAATAAATAATAAACAAAAACATTTGCAAACAATATTCAATGGACTCAATTTCTTTGTTGCAACTGTCGCTGAATTTTACGAACGCGGTTAATTGGAAATCCACATTTTTTTTTTGCAAAAGAATATTTTTCTCAATTCATTTGTTTTGGCATAACCTTTAAATGGGAATTTGTTTTCTGGGAATGGAAATTCCTGATTTGCGTTCCGGAAATGCCTTGGGATTTGCACAGAGATAAATTAAATTCCGGTTGGAAGGAATTTTTGGTATTACAGTAAATTATTCAGTTGTATTTCAAGTGATGTATTTTGGTTGTATAAACTTTATGAGCTAATGTATTTTGGACCTGTGTTAATATGCGATAGTTAACCTTATTATTATTATTATTATTATTATTATTATTATTATTATTATTATTATTATTATTATTATTATTATTATTATTATTATTATTATTATATTATATATATTAGTAAAATCACTTATTCACGATAAAACCTACGGAAATTTCTCTCCACCTTTCGACTCTCTGGAAAACTCCAATTATCATTTACTTATTTTTCCGCCCCAGAAAATTCAGGGAACCAGAATTATATCTCTAATTATATATAATTATGATCAGCAGGTCGTGACGGTTTCAATATTATCTGATTTTCGTGTTTCTGAATTAAGCTTCTGGAGTTTAAAGGGCACACTTACTTGTAGAAGGTGTCTTCATATATTATTATTATTATTATTATTATTATTATTATTATTATTATTATTATTATTATTATTATTATTATTACTATTATTATTATTATTATTATTATTATTATTATTATTACTATTATTATTATTATTATTATTATTATTATTATTATTATGAAGCCTATAGCTGACATAGAACTGAATCCTTGAATTTCTAAATTTTTTATAGTTCAATAAATCATTGATGTTTGTTACATATCCTAGAATTTCTAAATATTTAAAAAAAATGATTGATTTTGTACTATTTTAACAGTATTCATCTAAACACCCATAGATATACATCAAAATATATATGACTATCTTACAATGATAATTTAAAATGAAATGATACGAGAATAATGAGAGATATTGATATAGAATAAAAGACAAACGTTTGAAGATTAAAAAGAAGCATTTTTGCTTTTACGAACGTAAACATTTTTTCATTTCTACGGAGTAAGAGCGTAAATATTTGTCTATTTCTTGTTGGATACGAGCGTAAACGTTTTTTCATTCCGTGTGAATACGAGCCTAAACGTTTCTCCATCTCTCGTGAATGCGAAGGTTAAAACATTTTCATTTGTGAGGGCGTAAAATGCCTCCCATACGACCGAATTAAAACCTTTCCTTTGAGACATTAAAACTCCATGTGGAGCCATTGAATCCCGTCTATGGAGCCATTCCAAACTCCCTTTATAACCATTAAAACCTTTCCTCGGAGCCAGTCGGAGCCTCGCGAAGCCATTCCTCGGAGCCACTAGCAAAATGTTTCGCGAATCCGAACGTAAGATTCTCGACCAATCACGATTAGAGCCCGCTGGGAGGGCGAGTTAATCCCCCTTAACTCGCTATAAACGTAAATCAAAGGCGGGGCAGAACGCCTTTTGCTGTCAAGAACGAGCGACAACAAAGCCTTCCATCAGGGAGGGTTTTCAAACCCTAAACTAACCACCTCCACTCGAGGTCCTGGACTCGGATGTCCCAACTTGAGATTCGTCTAGAGCCTGCATGCTAATTTCGTCTCTGCTTCAACTTATTATTATTATTATTATTATTATTATT
>NC_089774.1:9655158-9687658 GCF_040412425.1 Macrobrachium rosenbergii | reverse complement strand
ATATATATATATATATATATATATATATATATATACATGTACATACATGCATACATACATACATGCATACATACATATACAGATAGAAAAAAACATGAAAACAGATATACAATTTCACTTAACACAAAAGACAAGAATAAAAAAACAGAAAGATTGAAAAGAATATTGTTAAAATGGACAGACTGACTGCCAGAGAGAGAGAGAGAGAGAGAGAGAGAGAGAGAGAGAGAGAGAGAGAGAGAGACAAAGAAGAATGTCAAGTAAAGATATGACAGACTGGAAGAAAAAGTAAGATTAAAGACTGGAAGAAAGTAAGATTAAAGAGAGAGAGAGAGAGAGAGAGAGAGAGAGAGAGAATAAAAGAGGAAATGAAAAACACAGAAGGAATATCACGATGTCATAGTAACTTGAGAGGTAATAATAATAATAATAATAATAATAATAATAATAATAATAATAATAATAATAATAATAACAATAATTATTATTATTATTATTATTATTATTATTATTATTACTATTATTAATAAGACAGAAACAGCCAAAAATACTACAAAAAGGAACCAGTATCATCCAGAGAGACACAGGAGTAAAGTGAGAGACGAGGGAAGGTGAGAGAAGCGAGACTTCTCACTCCAGATGAGGAAGCTGTTGACTCCAAGTGAAGCTCTCTTATCTCTGCGGGGAGACGTGACGTCATCACACTCATCCCCTAATTTAATCTCTTAGAATATTCTTGCCTCCTGTTCGACTCGTCACATTCTTCATATTCTTGGGAATATTCTCGAGGAGGTCGTGGCTTTAGGCTTTCCATCTTCGCCTAGGGGGCGGCTGGCCCCGCGCCCCCCTAATCGGCGTCGTTTTAGAAAGATGGGAAGAGGTGGCAGAGAGAGAGAGAGAGAGAGCTTGCATAGATTTTTTTTTCATTCTATTTTA
The DNA here is from genome assembly GCF_040412425.1 of Macrobrachium rosenbergii. Classification (NCBI taxonomy): domain Eukaryota; kingdom Metazoa; phylum Arthropoda; class Malacostraca; order Decapoda; family Palaemonidae; genus Macrobrachium; species Macrobrachium rosenbergii. The sequence continues at coordinate 9,686,722 of NC_089774.1, read as the reverse complement.
TTGAATTTGATTTTTGGAACTGTCCTGATTATTTATAGGAAAATTATTTTCATATACATATATAATATATATATATATAGATAGATAGATAGAAATATATATATATATATATATATATATATATATATATATATATATATATATATATATATATATATATATATATATATATATATATAGCTATGTATTTAGGTTAAAATATTATAGCAATGCCCATGTAATGATAAAAATAACTTCAAGTATCAATTTACCTACCAAAAATTAATAGAAAACTTTAATATATAAGCAAATAACTCAATAATAAAAAAATAAAAACCAATTTATTCAGTCATTATAAAATTTTCGTGATAAATTAAACCTTTCACTTCATGATATGTAAAATATTTATTTAGATTTTTATTTTAATTACCAACAGATGCCCCCACAGAAGTCCTGTTGGAACAAGGGTCACCAGTGGTCACAATGAAACAGGGCATGTCCAGAAGGATATCTTGTGAGGTCAGGGGGTCACGCCCCCCAGCTAAGGTCATCTGGAAGATGGGGGAACGAAGGCTCTACAAGACTGGATGGGTAAGAGAATGAGTTGTTTGTTTGTTTTGTGGGTGAGTGTCTCGTTATAGTTAATTCTTGTGGATTTATTCATTAAATGAGTCAATTCTTCAGACCATCAATTCGCTAAAATAAATTCCATAGCTTATTTCTTCGCTAAAATATGTTAATTTTCTAGAGAAAATAAATTTGGCTTCCTTGCAGCATCGCTAAAATAAATTCTGTGGCTAATCGACTCGCTAAAATAACTTCCTTGCCTAATCCCGTCGCTAATATAAATTCCGTAGCTAATCCCGTCGCTAAAATAAATTCTTTAAATTCTGTGGATTATCCAGTGGCTAAAATAAATTCTGTATCTAATCCTGTCGCTAAAATAAATTCCGTCGATCATCTAGTCGCTAAAATAAATTCCGGGGATTACTTAGTCGCGAAAATCAATTCTCCGCTTTACCAAATCGCTAAAATAAATTCCTTTGCTGTTAGTGCTCCCTAATGTCTATTTCTGTATCCTGTTATTTCAGAAATAGTTCATTCTGTTTCCTTTTGTTATTTGTTATTTTTTTTGTTTTTTGTTTTAGGGGAGAGGGAGAGAGAGAGAGAGCTAGCCATTATTCGCTCGTTTGAGTTTTTAACGCCTGGCCTCTCTCTCTCTCTCTCTCTCTCTCTCTTACAATTATTTGGTAGTTAAGTTTTTTAAGATGCAACCTGCATCAGAGTCGTCGTTTGTGCGTCTCTCTCTCTCTCTCTCTCTCTCTCTCTCTCTCTCTCTCTCTCTCTCTCATTATACTCTTTTTCTCTCCTTTTCTCTCTTCAATTCATCCAGTAAATGAATATTCATTTTTTTACAGACATTTGTTTTAGAGAATATATAATAGCACAATTACATTGCAAACAGACAATTACATATCTTTGAATTAGATTACATTAAAGAAAGAATAATTATCTCAACGTAAGATAATCATAATTCTTAATCAGATACTAAATAAATTATCAAAATTATCAAAGACAAAAGATAAACTGTATAAGTATAATTATATGAAAATTTTATGCAGGTTAAAAAGTCTAAGATCAGACTACTCACATCTAATTAAAATTAGCATTAATCAGGTCCCGAAAGATGTTAGCAGAAATTATATAAAAATGATTCTTGAAGGTCTAATTGTATTAGTGATAAGCAGCACGAAGGAATTAAAGTTAAAAAAAGAATTGTTCACCAGTATGAATATTATTGTTAGAATAGGTATTATATTTCAAGAAATAATTTTTATAGATTATAACCAATTTCTAGTTGTATTTAAAGAAACAATTCAAATAAATCATAACCTATTTCTAGTTGAATTTAAAGAAACAATTTAAGTAGATATAACCAATTTCTAGTTGTATTTAAAGAAACAATTTAAATTGATTGTAACCAATTTCTAGTTGAAATTTAAAGAAGCAATTCAAATAGATCATAACCAATCTCTAGTTGCATTCAAGAAACAATTCAAGTAGAGTATAACCAATTTCTAGTTGAATTTAGATTAACAATTTAAGCAGATTATAACCAATACCTTTTTGAATTTAAAGAAACAATTGACGTGTGTTAAAACCAATTTCTTACATATATTTAAAAAAGCGATTTCAGCAGGTTATAACCAATTTCGAGTTGAAATTAAAGAAGCGATCTAAGCAGATTCTAACCAATTTCTAGTTGAAATTTAAAGAAACAATTCCTTTAAACTAAAACCTATTCCTAGAGACAGGAAATCAGGTTGAAAAAATAATGCAAATGAAAATAAATATATATATTTTTCCTCCAACTGTGAGACTCTTCTACACCAAAGATCCTAACAAATCCTGCGCTTAGAATCTCAGCTTCAGTTTTTCATTTTCTAAAAAATTTTAAAATGAAAAACAAGGTTCGTGATTTTTCCGTCGAATGAAGAATAAATTTCTGTGAAAGAATATTCTGTTTATATGGAAGAAAAGTGGCCCCTGTAATCTTAAGGGAGTCTACTGTGAGGATTTTGAAAAGAAATTTTGTACAGAGGTTGAGATTGGGGGACTGGGTCCTCTCTCTCTCTCTCTCTCTCTCTCTCTCTCTCTCTCTCAGGATTGAGAAAAAGGATGTATAAAGACTGGAGTTGGGAGACAGACTCTCTCTCTCTCTCTCTCTCTCTCTCTCTCTCTCTCTCTCTCTCTCTCTCTCTCTCTCTCTCTCAGGATTGAAAAAAGGATGTATGAAGAGTGGAGACACTCTCTCTCTCTCTCTCTCTCTCTCTCTCTCTCTCTCTCTCTCAGGATTGAAAAAAAGGATGTATGAAGAGTGGAGACTCTCTCTCTCTCTCTCTCTCTCTCTCTCTCTCTCTCTCTCTCTCTCTCTCTCTCAGGGTTTAAAAAAAGTGTGTATAAAGACTGAAGTTGATGGAACGAATCTCTTTCTCTCTCTCTATTACCATTCTCTCAGTCTTTCTTGTATAACTCTCCTATCTCCCTTCAGCCTTACACACACACACACTCTCTCACTCCTCCGTTTGATCTCTCTCTCTCTCTCTCTCTCTCTCTCTCTCTCTCTCTCTCTCTCTCTCTCTCTCATAGATCTCGTCTCGGAAATCTCATTTACATCGCACTCCACTCGCTCGGAAACTCTTCCTCAAAAGAAGAAGAAGAAGAAGAAGAAGAAGAAGAAGAAGAAGAAGAGGAAGATAAATAAATAAATCAGGATCCAAGGAAACGTGTCTCGGCATCACATTTATTCTCTTTGGCGATCCATCGTCGTGAGTTCAACCGTCGTTGACAAAAACGAGCAGCCAAAAAAAAAAAAAGATAAATAAACACGTCCAGTATCTGAGCTTGGAAGGGGGGAGGGAGAGAGGGGGGAGGGGGGGAGGGGTTTACCTTACATATCACCCTCTTCTACTCCTCTTCCTCCCCCCCCCCTCTCTCTCTCTCTCTCTCTCTCTCTCTCTCTCTCTTTCTCTCCCTCAATTTCTCTCTCTCTCTCTTTCTCTCCCTCAATCTCTCTCTCTCAATCTCTATCTCTCTCTCTCTCGCTCCCTCTTTCTCTCCCTCAGTCTCTCTCTATCTCTCTCTCTCCTCCCCCCTCTCTCTCTCTCTCTCTCTCTCTCTCTCTCTCTCTCTCTCTCTCTCTCTCTCTCTCTCTCTCTCTCTCCAAGAACCTTTTCAAGTCAACCCACCTCGAAAAAGTTTAGCCTACAATTCCAGAGGAGAGGTATTTGAATGGGAAGGTTCTTTTAAAGGCCTTTGTTCTCTTCCGTTCTTATTTGCTTGTTCAACAAAGTTATTCGGTTCCCAAAATACATTAATTTATTTAGACATCAATACATGACTCCTAAAATTTATCAGTTTCTCAATGAACTCCACAATATTCTTTGGAAGCTTGAATTTCAAGTCAGTGGACCCTTTGGTGGGCTTGTTCCATAGGAATAGGGTTCATCTTCTGAATAATAATAATAATAATAATAATAATAATAATAATAATAATAATAATAATAATAATAATAATAATAATAATAATAATAATAATAACAAACTTCTTCCAAACGCCGGAGGTTGCCAGGTTGACCACCAACCATCTGTACCATAATCATATTCCTGAAATTCCTTTGATTACATATTAATTAGAAATGTGATTCTGCATAATTATATGCTAGAATTGCTTTTGTTGTGCCACAGTGACAAACTTCTGTCAATTAGCGGGAACAATAACCCTATTGTAGTGATGAACAGGCCTGCTAATAATTATAAATAGAGGGTTGTAAGTGATCTACAACTTTCTATTGATCTGTTGAGTGTCAGTGTGTTTTTATCTATTTATTGAATTATTAATTATTTTTAATTTTTTAATAATAATAATAATAATAATAATAATAATAATAATAATAATAATAATAATAATAATAATAATAATAGTAGTTGTAGTAGTAGTAGTAGTAATAATAATAATAATAATAATAATAATAATAATAATAATAATAATAATAATAATAATAATAATAATAATAATAATAATATTTCTATACACCACACTGTAGCTGAATGTGATAGCTTATTAAATAAAGCTATCAGTGGGTACACATTTTAAAAAGGTTATGGAGAATATTATACATATCAGATTAATATACTTCCAGTTAAATATCCATCAAGGTATATTTATGTATATTTATCAATATACTAGATCTTCCCTAGCAAAGGTTGTTTGCTATGCCACCTAGTGGCTCGGAATGTAACGGAATATACCTGGAATAGATTTCTGTTTGGTGAGCAGTAAAAATCAGTATATATACACACACACACACACACATACACACATACACACACCTTGCCATGGCCTCATTAAGAAAAGCAGGTAGATATCAAATCACAGGACTAATTAGCACACTCTCGCGTTCCTGTTTCCTGTTAATGAGGATTTTGTTTTCATCGGCGAATTCAAAATGTCAGGTCGAAGGGCGTCGTAGATATATATAATTAATTGGGACAGGTAAAACAACACAGGTAGATTTGTGTGGTATTGTTGACGATGTGATTCTAATTGTAAGTGGCGATTGTTTTTCAGTGGATTGTATCGTTATTATTTGTGTTTTTTTTAATTTTAAGTTCTGATGTAATCTTCAGTTTGTTTTCTGAAAAGAAAAACTTTGTCTGCCCATTTCTGTCCGCCCTCAGATCTTAAAAACTACTGAGGCAAGAGGGCTGCAAATTGGTATGTTGATCATCCACCCTCCAATCATCAAACATACCAAATTTCAGCCCTCTAGCCCCAGTAGTCTTTATTTTATTAAAGGTTAAAGTTAACCATAATCGTGCTTCTGGCAACGAAATAGGCGAGGCCACCACGGCCGGCTGAGAGCCTTACGGGCCGCGGCTCATACAGCATTATACCGAGACCACCGAAAGATAGATCTATATTCGGTGGCCTTGATTATACGCCGTACAGAAAACTATGATATTGCAAAAATTCTTGTGTAATTAATAATTCTTCTGTAGCTGCTAATTGCTTGTGTAATTGGTTACCTGAGTCGAATAAGACCATATGGAAGTAATTACGTAATTTTCAAATTTTTTGAGATTGCTAGTTGTATGTGAAATTGGAATTACACAATTACTATGTAAATTTGTGAAATTTAATATTTAAGTGAAATGGGTACCAATTATGTCTGAAAAAACAATGTAATTATATATAAATTCTTGTCCAATTGAATTCTTATCAAAACTTAATGTATCTATGTACTTTTAGGCCTATAAACAGTTTTAAATATATGCTTAAATTTCTCAAAAATACAGAATTGAGAGAGAGAGAGAGAGAGAGAGAGAGAGAGAGAGAGAGAGAGAGAGAGAGAGAGAGAGAGAGAGAGAGAGAGAGAGAGAGAGAGAGAGATAAGGTTTCCCTCTAAGACGAGAATGCTACCATTTTCAAGAGAGATAAATGCAAATATATATATATATATATATATATATATATATATATATATATATATATATATATATATATACTGTATATATATATATATATATATATATATATATATATATATATATATATATATATATATATATATATATATATATATATATATATATATATATATATATATATATATGAGATAACGACGAGGCTCTCCGGAAATGAAAACCCCAGGTAGAAGAAGAAGAAGAAGAAGAAGAAGAAGAAGAAGAAGAAGAAGAAGAAGAAGAAGAAGGAGAGGAGACTCAAAAATAGATTTTTGGACGTCGAAACGTGATTAGTTCGTTACAGTATTCTCACGTACCCTTGGAACTGACCAGTTCAAGAGAGACAGTTTGAAGGATTATTTCTTGAACTGTTACTATTATTTCAATCACTACTGTCTGCAATTTTATATATATTCTTGTATATAAACATTTCCTGAATGGGATTTTAACTAAAATGCTTCTTACCATCCTAATTCCTGACATAACCCTAATCACCTCAAGCGTAAGACAGATTTTAGGACAGGTTTAGCCCAGAGGGGAAAAATTTATAGAAAAAAAAATTATCTTTACGGTTAAACGAGTGTCATCCCAGTATGCAGATTTAAGCAATAAAGATTACGAGGTGACAGAAAGTTTTTTTAATCCTCTAAATGCCGGGGTCTTAGACCCTAGAGGTTTTATGGGGACGAGGCGTCTTCAGTCTAGCCTTGGTTTATGGAAGGAAGTTTGAAAATTTTTTTTGCATATTTGTTTGTGGGTTGAATTTTTGGGTTTTTGTTTTTGTGGGGTGGGTAATAATGGTCGTATAAGTGTCAGTGGTATCTGTGCTAATAATAATAATAATAATAATAATAATAATAATAATAATAATAATAATAATAATAATAATAATAATAATAATAATAATAATAATAATAAAAATTTATTTGGATTTCATAACTCAGTAAATATATCATTTACTTTTTATCCTGGGATTTCAAATTATTCCAGCAAAAGGAATTTCATAAATCCTGAATGTATTCCAACATTCCCATCTTTTTATAGACATTTGAAAGTTCAATTACCTTTCGAATTTCAGCCATCCTTATTTCCCCATCTTTCCCTCAATCCTTCGTAGGATTTCGTAGGATATCCAAGAAAAAGGAACTTCATAAATCCTGAATACATTCCAACATTCCCATGTTTAAATTATATTTGAAACTTCAAATAACTTCCCAATTTCAGCCATTCAAAAAATTAATTCAAATGACCTTTGCATCCTTAATTAATTGTCCTCCTTCTCTCTCCTTCGTAGGATATCCAGGAAGAGGTCCTTCGCGGGGGAGCCACCCGCTCCGTCTTCGCCTACTTCCCAGACGTGAGGGATAACGGCCAGATCCTGGAATGCTCGGCTTACAATCCGTTGATTCCCCAAGTAGTGCTGAGAAACACTACTAAAATGGCCATATTGTGTGAGTAGAATGAGAGGCAATACTGAAATGAGCATGTTGAGTTAGTAGAACAGTTGAGAAACGCCACTAAAATGGCCATTTTTTTTATGGGTAAAATGAGAAACACCACTGAAATGGCTATTTTGTGTGAGTAGAATGAGAAACATCACTGAAATTAGCATGTTGAGTTGATATAATAGTTGAGAAACACCACTGAAATGGCCACATCATTCAAGTTCTGAGATTAGCATGCTGGGTTAGCAGAATCTATACATATGGTCTATGTATAGTGGGAAGGGTTGAAATGGTGAAAAATATAGATATATGATGAGGAATTCATTATAAAATATTAGCATCAGTGAAACAGTAGAACTTGACTTTGAGGTGGACAGTACATGTGGAGAAAATGGAAGTTTTCTAGGAGATCCATCGAGGTAGGGAGTCCATGTATGACAGAGGTGAATGTTTACATATTATTCATAAAGAAAACTATGAAAATCTTCCAAAGAAATATGCACAGTGCCACTACTCATCTAATATACATGAAAGCAGGGCAAACATATGCATCAAATAAACATAAATAAACATAAATAAACACGTAAACATTTGAAGCATATATAAAAAAAAAAACTTATGGCAAAGAAGCGGCTGTCAAATATTTGCCTAAATTCAATCTGCTCTTGTGAACTGTTCGTTTACCTAAGGCCTCTAGTCTCTCTCTGTGTTAGAAATGTTTTATGTAAACATTTGGAGAAACGTTTTAAGCACTGTTGTTTTCGAATTGACTCCGTCACGTTTTTGCTGGGGGCTGTGAAAGAAGGTTCAGTTGAATGGTGTTTATATTATTATTATTATTATTATTATTATTATTATTATTATTATTATTATTATTATTATTATTATTATTTTCAGACAAACCCCGAATGGAGCTTCAGCCAGAATCTCTCCAAGAACTAATGGACCTTAGGGAAGGCGGTGACGTCACGCTGAGATGTCTAGTCGACGCTAACCCAGCCGTTACTGGAGTACAGTGGTCCCACAATGTGAGTTTTAAACGTTGGTCTGAGTGAGTTTTAGGAATAGCTGGCGTGTTTTGAGAGTATTTAATGAAAGTGTAGTGTACAGAGTGTGTATTTCCCTTGGGTGTACCTCGTAGTGAATATTATCTTCAAAGCTTACAGGAGTATTGTGGGTACACGGCGTGAGTTTTTAATAGAAGGTTGTGTGATTTTTGGGAGAGTGTTTTTGTTTGTTTACTGAAGTCTTGGGGAATTTTGTGAGTATTTTGAGAGTCTGGTGAGAATTTATCAAGGATGTATAAGACTTCTCAGTAATATTTAGCAATTTTAGCATCTTTTATCAACTAGAGATAAATTTTGACAATTTTTTTTATCATATTTGAATAGTATTTTTGGTTTAATGATGCTGGTATTAATTAGATATATTCAAATACCTAAGAGAAGGTTTAATTATAGTATTTTCTAAGGATATATCAGTATTTTTTAGAGTTAGTTAGATCATTGTATACATTAAAGGTATCTGAGTGTTTCGGAAAAGATTTGATTAACTTAACTTCAAAAGCATTATCAGCTACATAAATCTACATGGACGTTTAATATCCTATAGTTTTTGTAGAGAGAGAGAGAGAGAGAGAGAGAGAGAGAGAGAGAGAGAGAGAGAGAGAGAGAGAGAGAGATTAAGCACCAATTATCCATTTTGTGAAGCTAAATATAAATGAATTAAATCGGCCAGAAGCGGTCCAGCTCGCCTGATGTACTCTCAAATAGATTGATGGCCCTAATTCCGACCTTGCAAAGTTGGCCCATCTCTCTCTCTCTCTCTCTCTCTCTCTCTCTCTCTGTCATCATATATCTTCAGTTTCTTTTTCCTCTTTCTCTATTTCTTATTATCTTACGTTCTTCCTCTTCTTCTTCTTCTTCTCCTTCTTCTTCTTAACAGGCATTCAATGCTCAACTGTTTTTGTTTTACTTTTCTCTTCCACTTCCTTTTTATTTTCATTGTTCCTTTCTATTGCTTTGTGCGTGTTTTCTCTCTTTATTATTATTATTATTATTATTATTATTATTATTATTATTATTATTATTATTATTATTATTAGTACATTTACAAGCTTGAAATAATAATAATAATAATAATAATAATAATAATAATAATAATAATAATAATAATAATAATAATAATAATAATTCAATTTTCAGTACTGGAGGCAACACAAATTCCGCATATTCATAATTTTTTTCTTTATTTACAAATAAATCAGAAACAAAACTAAGCCACAAAGCAAACCACTAAATTTATAATCCACCAAATGATCAACATCCCAATTTAGTTAAATTTAACCCAATTCAGTTAAATTTAAACTTACTTAATATTCCCTAAACAAACGCGAAAAATTCTCCCCCACCAGGAAACACTTAATCGCCTTTTAATTTCGCTCTCCATCTTCCGCGCGAACATAAAACTCCGCCAAAAGAGGCCGCAGATACCCATAATAGAGTAGTTATATATTCCGAGGTCCGGACTCTGTAACTTAAGGGAAAGTTGTCCAACGATATTTTATGAAAATTACGATGGTTTTTGGTTTTTCAGCCGTGAGAGAGAGAGAGAGAGAGAGAGAGAGAGAGAGAGAGAGAGAGAGAGAGAGAGAGAGAGAGATTAGGTAATTAATTATTAACTCAATTATTTAAACCCAGACAGGTAATTGCAGGTAATTGATTGCCCGGGTATGAACTTGGGATGGTAAAGGACCATTGCAATTAAGACAAAGTATTTAGGATTTGAAGAAACTTCACTAATTATTCTGTACGTTAAACTAAAGAGAAACTCTCTCCTCTCTCTCTCTCTCTCTCTCTCTCTCTCTCTCTCTCTCTCTCTCTCTCTCTCTCTCTCTCTCTCTCTATATATATATATATATATATATATATATATATATATATATATATGTACATATATTTTTTTTTATTTAGAATTTTGCATGTAATTGATATTCCATGGTATCAGGACCAGTTAATTGAATTCACTGTAATTTAATGCTTGTTTTTATGGGATAAACGAGGTTAGTGGTAATTGTTATTTGATAAATAACCCGGTTATTTATCTATTTATTTTGGGTGATAATAATAATAATAATAATAATAATAATAATAATAATAATAATAATATTATTATTATTATTATTATTATTATTATTATTATTATTATTATTATTATTATTATTATTATTATTATTATTATTATGAGAGCACGGGCTCATTCAAGGCTTATAATATCCGACACCTGTCTGATATTTCTACGACAGTCGGGGAAGTAAAGGACAATGTAGCAGATATTTCCACGACAGTCGGGAAAACAAGCAGAAAAATATCTGTTATTTCCACGACAGTCGGAAAAAAAAGTAGTAGTCTAAAAATATTTCCTTGAAAGTCTGGAAAATAAATAGAAACCTATGCACTATTTTCACGACGGTCGGGAAAATAAAGAGACACTTAAACAATATTTTCACGACAGTCGGGAAAAAAAAAACAGATTTATGGGCGTAGTCAATCAGCTTTAATGCCTATGTCACGCGCCCACATTTTCCTATGTGCATCATTCTGAAAAAGACTGACAAAGGCTGGTTTAACTAATTAATGAGATAGGCCTAAAGATTCCTCAGAATATTTTGTCTTTTTTTTTCTTTTTTGTGTTTTTTTTTGTTATTTTTGTCAAGGATCGTGACTAAGTGACTAAGACTTTATTATTGTTCTATCTCTCTCTCTCTCTCTCTGCCAAAACTGGGATAAACTTGATACAATGACGATTATGATGAAATACATTATACCCAGCAAATCGTGTTGATAATTGTGAATAATGTTATATAATGAATATTTAATATAATTAAAAATCTATATAGTATAAGGAAAGTAATATATATATATAAAATAAAACTTATATTTTCATTATTTCACAAAAGCTGGAATAAACTTGATACAATGACAAGTATGACGAAATACATTATACCCAGCAAATCGTGATAATAATTGTCAATAATGATATATGATGAATGAATGATATTATTAAAAATTTGTATAACAAAGAGCAAAGGAACAGATTCACATAGACTTGGGTATAATGACTCCACACAGTGTGGAGTTCAGACAATGAATTCTGTGACAAAAAATTTTACTGCAACCAGGATGTGCGTATCATAAGTTGGCATGGCTCTCCTTGAGAGAGAGAGAGAGAGAGAGAGAGAGAGAGAGAGAGAGAGAGAGAGAGAGAGAGAGAGAGAGAGAGAGTTAAAAAGGAAAGACACCAGGCAACAGTAGAACTATATACATACACATATGCATATATATATATATATATATATATATATATATATATATATATATATATATATATATATATATATATATATATATATATATATTATATGTGTGTGTGTATGTATATATGTATGCATGCATGTTTAAAGAGAGATAGACACAGTCAAAAGTAGCCATTTCCACCATACACTGAAAACCACACTAACTGATAATTCTTTCCTCTATGTTCCCAGGGCGTGCCGATCCAGGGCGGGTCAGGTCACTCGGTCAAGGTCACCCAGGGCACTCTGAGCTTGAGGAGTATATCAAGGTACACTTCGGGCAACTACACGTGCGCCGCGGCCAATACGGAGGGAGCGAATACTTCCAACGTTCTCACATTGCATGTGAAATGTAAGTGAAGATGAGCTTCAAGTTTGTTTATAAAGTCAGTGTGAAAATTTGGACAAGGTAGTGGAATTTGTATTGCAGCTGTTCTCCCAGTTTCTCTTCAGGATCAGACCACGAAGAATGGTTTTATGAGATTTTTAACATGGTGAAGGTAGGATTTATATTGGAGTATGTGCATAAACATAATTTGAGGGTGATTGTGTCATATAACACACACACACATATATATGCAAATATATATACATTTTGCATAATTATCAATGTTTCCACACAATTACCTCCCCACCACAAACCCTAATTTTAACTCATTAGGAATCACTTCCCGTCCATTACCCAAATCTTCTCTGAAATATCCACCACAATAATTAAATCTCCTCGACTAACCAATCTTATATCTCCTCGACTAGCCAATCTTCTAATCTTTGAATCCTCCTCCTATTACCTCCTCATTGTAGAGGTAATCAGGCGGAACTGAAAATCTCGGGTAAAAAAAACTCATTAACGCACCTTTTACCTGGAGCTCATAAGGATTCAACGCACAGGTGTTCTGAGGCTACTCCTGAAGACAGGGTGAATCCATGAGGAGCGTTGTAGCAATTCATTATTTTATTCGTATTTCTTTTTTTTACTTTGGAATTTTGACTTGTTTTTCTCTGAGATCTAGGATGGTAGAGCTTTTTGATATATATATATATATATATGTATATATATATATAAATATATATGATTTTATTTAATTAAGTTTGGCATTAACCTTTTTAGGTACATAGCGTTATCTCGATTTATTCGAAATGATTAAAGTTAGTTGAGAGAGAAAGAGAGAGAGAGAGAGAGAAGAAAAGTAACAGTCTTTCCCTATCCATAGAGAGGGAGAGAGAGAGAGGAAATGTAACAGCCTTCCCCATCCACACACAGAGAGAGAGAGAGAGAGAGAGAGAGAGAGAGAGAGAGAGAGAGAGAGAGAGATTTTCCGATTCCCAACCCTGAGCAAATTGTATACATGCACTCTGATACAATAACATCATGATTATCCCCTCTCATTGAACCTGACTGGATAGAGAGAGAGAGAGAGAGAGAGAGAGAGAGAGAGAGAGAGAGAGAGACCTCTTCATCTCAGCTTGTACATGTTGTTGTGTAATCCATCCATCATCTCTTTATTTCAATTAGAAGTAGCCATGTTAATCAGCTTATCCCTCGAGATTACACGCTGATGGCTAGCTGTAAGCTAATCCTGTTTGCTCGAATCGACTCTTGACAGTTGCCTGTTCGTTGTTTAGCTGCTAATTTGTCGATTGCTTGTTGCGAGTGGCCCTTTCTCTCTCTCTCTCTCTCTCTCTCTCTCTCTCTCTCTCTCTCTCTCTCTCTCTCTCTCTCTTTGAATCTCAGTGTTGGCTGAGATGAGTGGTAAGAGAGATACCGCGGTGTTTATAGCAGGTTCTGAACGCTGTTTGATTGATCTTCTTGGTAATTAGAGAACTTGGCAACTTTGATCTGGTTTGGCGCGCTATTTGTTGCTTTCTGTTTAAACGAGGCCGTCCAATCATTTATTGAAAGGTATATTTGAGACTCTGGGATTATCTAGGCTAACCTGACTTTGTTTAACACGGCCTTGTATTTAAACAAGATCGTTCAATCACTTATTAAAGGGTACTTGAGAACCTGAGAATTATCAAGCCTAACCTAATTTTTCTTAACCTGACTTTTTTGTAAACTCACATTATCTTAACCTTACTAAATATATCTTTACAGTTGTTATAATCTGACTATAATTATGGCATTAGATTGAATAAAAGAATTGTAATTTTACAGTTTAAAGTACAAACTTATGAGACGTTTTAGCCAAAATGCTTAATTCTCCAGGCTAACAGAAGATGGCCTCATTGTGCATATTTCTAGTCACAAAGACGATTCAGTTTTGAGCAGAATGACGGAAGCTTTTTAGTTTCTTGTAAAAGATAACTATTGTGCCGGCTTTGTCTGTCCGTCCGCACTTTATCTGTCCGCCCTCAGATCTTAAAAACTACTGAGGCTAGAGGGCTGCAAATTGGTATGTTGATCATCCACCCTCCAGTCATCAAACATACCAAATTGCAGCCCTCTATCCTCAGTAGTTTTTATTTGATTTAAAGTTAAAGTTAGCCATAATCGTGCATCTGGCAACGATATAGGCCAGGCCACCACCGCCCCGTGGTTAAAGTTTCATGGGCCGCGGCTCATACAGCATTATATCGAGACCACCGAAAGATAAATCTATTTACGGTGGCCTTGATTATACAATGTACAGAAAACTCGATTGTGCCGAAGAACCTTCTGGGCATTTTTTACTTGTTTATTATCAAATTCCACCTGACATTTACACAAACTCTACAAATCTGCTTGGGTTCAAAATGAAGCCACAATGATTCATTGATAAATATAATTTTTTCTTATGAATGAAATAAAATTACGAGTGTATGTCAATTCAGATTAGAATCTTATACTGGGTTTAAGCTTAAGTCAGCCTAGAGGCTGACCTAAGCTCAAACCCAGTGAGATAATGGACTCACCCAAAACTGAGAGACTTTCGTGGTTCTTTTTCCGGCCGCTAGATGGCATCGGACGTCACTTCTGAGAGGAAAATACAAGGACTTAAGAAATACTAATCTGATGACAAGGGGACTTAGGAATTTAAACTGACAGCTGAAGACATTCTCCTAATTAGTTGAACACTGATTTCAGATGGTTTTTATAGATATTTAATTTATTTTCATCCTTAGAGACACAGCTATTCAATGGCACATAGCTGATTTCTCGAAAATTAGTCCTTATGTTAAAGGATCTTAAGGAATATAAAAAAAGGAATGTTTTGTGAATTCCAAATTCCTTTACTTTCTCAGATGAACTTTGACCCAGAAATTAAAAAAAAAATATATAAAGATACCACAGAATTTTATTTCCAATAATAAAACTCTTTATTTTTCCCACAAAAGACAATTGTGATTTAAATAATTATGTTTTTGTATATTTTTTTCTTGTTTGTAAACATTATTTTTGTATACATGTAAAATATTTTTCTATTTGTTTGTGTATTGTAGTTTTTAATCTTTGTTC
Organism: Macrobrachium rosenbergii; assembly: GCF_040412425.1. Lineage (NCBI taxonomy): Eukaryota > Metazoa > Arthropoda > Malacostraca > Decapoda > Palaemonidae > Macrobrachium > Macrobrachium rosenbergii. The sequence goes on along the minus strand of NC_089774.1, from coordinate 9,671,478 downwards.
CATTCCTCTTTTTGATATTGATTTTTTCTTGTGGCATGTCAACATTCTTTTAATAATAATAATAATAATAATAATAATAATAATAATAATAATAATAATAATAATAATAATAATAATAATAATAATAATAATAATAACAAACTTAAACCTTAGCAACTTCACTCACATCAAACTGGAAGCCCCATAACATTTAACTTTTTATAGGCACAGGCCATAGGAGAGGCGAAATGTATTGCCTAAGGTTGTCCCAATAATTTCTTTAGCCCGAGTTCTTTGGGAGCAAATAAATTAAGGTGTTTCCTTCATATATAACTTCTCTTCAAAGTGTTGCTACAAGATATTTTCAAAGAGAAGTGAGACAGGGACGGGAGATGCTTTTAGTAGTATGTGTGTGTGTTTGCTTGTGTGAATTTTAGGATAGCTGAAAGAGGGTCAAATAGAATTGGATGAAACTTTGTGGATAGGGTCAATAGGTGGCCTTTTCGAGGTCATTAAGTTTTTGGGGAAGTCAGGTCAGTTGGCGCGATAAACAAACGTCTAAATAAATGAAGAGATAAGTAAATAAGTCCAAAACAAGGCTAAATAAAAATAATTAGAACATTAAAGAATATAGTAAAAATCATAACAATAAACAAACGTGAAAATAAATAAACAGATGATGAAATAAGGCCAAAACGTGAATAAGTAGAGGAACTAATTAAAATTGTAACAATAAACAAACAGAAACGAAGTAAGAGAAAGAGAAACATAAAGAAATGACGACCAAAGGAAACATCAACATCAACATCATCTTCTTCTTCTTTGTCGCCTTCTTAAGAAACTTGGGCAAATCAGACGACGCCAGAGAGAGAGAGAGAGAGAGAGAGAGAGAGAGAGAGAGAGAGAGAGAGAGAGAGAGAAATCCCAGCGTCTTCTCTCATCATCTCGCAGCGAGATGGGATCCGGCGTAATTCCTAGTGCCAGAGGAGGAATAAGGAATTCCGGGATTTTCCTGGATTCCAGGATTTTCCAGGATTCCAGGATCTTCCCAAAACAAAGATCTGATGTTGTTAAGATTAATTCCCGTCGATTAAAGGAATCGTCCTCCTTCTCAATCGACGCCGGTTATTGTCGAATTTTGGCGATGGCGAATTGGGAGTCTGTCCTAATTTTTTTTTTTTTTTGGGCTGTTTGTCTGTGAAGGTAATTGTCTCTCTCTCTGGCCTTTCTGTACACGTCTGTTTCACCCTTTCTCTTTCTCTCTTTCTCTCTCTCTCTCTCTCTCCTAGATTATAATGTTTGTCTGTTTTCTACCTCTCTCTCTCTCCCTACATCTCTCTTCTTCCCATTTTTCCAACATCCTACTGCTTTGTTCGTATCTCTCTCTCTCTCTCTCTCTCTCTCTCTCTCTCTCTCTCTCTCTCTCTCTCTCTCGTTTTCCGCGATTCTCTTTTCATCTTTTGTTCTTTCTTTGTCTCTCTTAATCACAGTCCCTATTCCAGTATCTTGTGTACCTCTCTCTCTCTCTCTCTCTCTCTCTCTCTCTCTCTCTCTCTCTCTCTCTCTCTCTCTGCAATTCTGATTGTGTTCCTTTCTCATTCTTGCGCGCTCTCTCTCTCTCTCTCTATCTATATCCGAGTTTCCTGCTTACCACCCTCTCTCTCTCTCTCTCTCTCTCTCTCTCCAGTCAGCACTTCTCTCACAAGCGTCTGAGAGCTCCTTCCAACCTCTTCACTTATCGGGAACGTTGTTCAGACCAAGTAATTAACCAGCTGAGTAATTCAACTCCCCTTTTCACCTCTCCAAAAAGAACAAAAAAGAAAGAAAGAAAGAGAATTTCTGATCCATAAATCAATGTTCTTTGGATGAATGAGGCTGAGTTTAGCAGTTTGTTAAAATTTTTACTTATTTTTTTATTGAGCTATAAATTTTACCATTTTTTTTTTTTTGCATCTTCAGGATGTAAATTAATTTTGATTTACGATGGGAATTGGTTGGTTATTTTCCCATGCTATTTTTGGTTTTGTATATTATTATGCTTTCCTGATTTCAGAAAACCTTCAGAGGAATGAAGTTAATGGTAATATATGTATATATACATATATAACACATATGTATATATATTGTATATTACATATGTATATATATATATATATATATATATACATATATATATATATATATATATATATATATATATATATATATATATATATATATATATATATATATGTAGTATGTAAATATACTCTTCATTTATGTTAAGAATGATCTGGCCAAAGCTCCTTTCAGTCTTGTAAATCAAAGTACCTTCTCCATTTCAGAAAGCCCTCAGAAGAGAGAACCTGTCTGATAATATCTGTTTATAAATTCAGGTAAATCCTTTAAAATCCATCTAAAATGTAATCCTTTTTTCCCTTTAACAGTTCCTCCCGTCTGCGCCCCCGGGCAGCAGACGGTATTTGGGGCAGCGAGGCACGAATTACTGTATGTGCCCTGTCAAGTTGCATCGTACCCACAACCGACTTCGTTCAGGTATGGAAAGAGGTCATTCTCTCTCTCTCTCTCTCTCTCTCTCTCTCTCTCTCTCTAAGTCCTGGAACCTTCCTAGGAGGCCTAGCCTGGCATTGAGAGACCCTGTTACTGAAAGGTTGGACTGACTAGCCCATCTCTCTCTTTCTCTCTCTCTCCCTCTCTCTCTCTCTCCTCGATTTCAATAAGCCCAGTGTGAGATGTCGTTCTGATGCGCCCGAGGAATTCTGGGTTCCTGTCAGAACACAAACATACACACACACACATATACACACATACACAGCATCTCCACAGGTTTCCCCTTCAAGTGTGTCATTCATTTGAAGTGTGTTGGAGGCACTACTAGCTGTGTTTGTGTATGTGTGTGTGTGTGTGTATTAGAGGACTGGATATATCTCTGGGAATGTTTGCTATGGAATCTGAGATATATTCTTGTAGTTTTGTATATTAGTAGATTTTGACTGAATTAAGACAGCTATTTGAATATGATGCAGTTGAAGAGACAGTATAATAATAATAATAATAATAATAATAATAATAATAATAATAATAATAATAATAATAATAATAATAATAATAATAATAATAATAATAATAATAATAATAATAATAATAAGTAAATTTGGAATAACTTTGATATGTAGATTTTCGAACGAAAAACAAAACAAATATCGTAAATACACTTTGATTCGTTTTGTAGTGGGGACTGAAATATACTGAAAAATGTATATTAGGAAGCATATTGTGGAGACTGTAGCACACAGTAAAAAAAACTGCAAAGGTTTTATGAAATCGACACAATACATATTAATAAAAAATTTTCACTTCCACCTTTCAGAAACTTATGTTTCAAAATATATTTCATAAGTCAGCTGCAAAATATGAATTCATGAAATGTTTGTCAAATAAATTTCAGTGTATTTTCATACAGGCAAAACAATTTGAACGAGTTTCTTTAAAAGTTTGGGTAAGTTTGGTAATAATACATGAATGAATCTAAATCATATTCTGATAAAATCACGATTCGTTTTAGAATGAATTTATTAAGTCAATTTTGAAAGATGACAGAAGAAATATTCAGTTTCCAAATTCACGGAGGAGTCTCAGAGTAAACTTCATTTTAAACCCTCCTGTAAATTTTCTGGAATAAACCTGATGTTTATTGGCACCAGAACGAATTTGCTCGTTGCGAATAAACTTCCTCCCGGCTGTCGTGTCGGAGCCAGGAACTTTTCTTGCAATAAACTTTTGGCTTCGCGTCATCAAAAATCGAGATTGAATGCAGAAGCTGTTGGCACGTTTTTTAATGTATATATATATATATATATATATATATATATATATATATATATATATATATATATATATATATAGATGTATGTATATAATTAATAACTGGACCTTCTTTAAACAGGATGGTATCTAACAGAGATTTTTATTCAAATAAAGTTACTGGCTTTCAAGGACCTTCTGTCCTCATCGTCTGGTAGACGTGTGCATATATATATATATATATATATATATATATATATATATATATATATATATATATGTATATATATACATATATATATATATATATATATATATATATATATATATATATATATATATATATATATATATATATATATATATACATATACATACATATTGTGTGGTACCGTGGTTAGTTGGCATTTGCTAGGATCGACTTTGCTCCCATACTATCACTTAGCTACCTACGGGAACCAGCATCTGTTGGGTCAAGAAAAATAGGCATGGGTCGAGCAACCTCACCCCTGAAAGAGTTGCAGAGAAACCAGGAGGCTGTGTCCTTCTGGTGTGTGTGTTTGTGTGTGAGAGTGACTTAAGAAGAGAGAAATTATTATTCCTACCTACAAATCCTAACCTAACCTAACCTAACCTAACCTAACCTACTTCAGATGGGCAGTGAACACCACCTCAGACCTCGTCGACATAGCCCTGGGGCACTCCACGCGAACCGGAAGTGTCAGCACCTTGAGGTACACCCCCCAGACAGCCATGGATTTCGGTGACCTCCTCTGCTGGGCCAGTAACGAAGTGGGTACCCAGAGGACGCCCTGCGTTTTCCGGGTGATTCCTGCAGGTAGGATCAGTGGAGATACAGCAGGTGAATTATAGAGTGTATTCGGGTCCTCACTACCTTGACTTTCAGAGCGACTCAGGTCTAACTGTTTTTCCCTCTCGGTTTACCAGCCAAACCTGAAGCGGTCACGGACTGCCTTGCGGAAAGGAACGCAAGCATGCCCTTCAACCACGTCGTCGTCGTCTGCACCGAGGGTTGGGGTGGGGGCCTGAACCAGTCCTTCACCCTGGAGGTGAGGCAACAGGCTACTGAAGAAGTGCTGGAGAAGTTCAGTCTGGCTACTCACCCTACCTTTGTCATTACTGGGTGAGTTTCTGAGTTTTTTGGAAATTGTGGGAAATTTGGGGGTCCTAATTTCAGTTTGTCAGTCTGGCGGTGAGGTGATAGTCTACAGCAAAGGAACAAAGAAGTTCAGCAGGATTGCTTTTAATATTTTGGTGGAAATTTGAAAATTTTAGAAATTTATGATAGGGGTCCTAAACTAATTGTTCACCTTGAGTATTGTAGATTTTCATTTTAAAATTATAATCTGGGCGTTTCACTTTGAAGGTAACTTGTTCATCAATGTGTGGATTCTTGTTTAAAATATCTAAAAACACGAAAGTTAAATTGATTTTTCTATACAACTTTGATTATTTTACAGAATTAAATGATTATTCATTTAATTCATACTAGCATTAAGAAATAATTTATTTTTTTAGTTAGCTATTCATTTGTATAAGATCAGCTATTCTCAAGCAAATAAAGACTTATAATCGATATTCTGTATGTACTTATTTTTATAAAGATTACTATTAAGTCAAAATTAAAATTAAAGTAAAAATTATCTTACAGATTTGTTCTACTCTACAGGAAACATTACAATTCCCTCATTCTTATTGACAGAACCAACAACAGTCTGAAGACTAAATCACTAAACATCAAATTGAATTAACCTAGAAGCCAAGTTGACTTTTGGCCAATTTTAAATTGAATTAAACTTAAGTCTTACTGATCTTCTCGACAGAGTTCTAAATGTCAAACATGCAGGCTTCACTTTGTTGCTTTTGCAGTGGGATTAATGGGTGCTCCACTGGATACAATATTCATGCGTTTAAACGCACACAAAAATGCTGAAAGAGAATATTTTACAAGTTTAGATAAAACTCCTTTTTTGCTAAAGGATTGTCGCCATTGTGTTAAGTATTAGTGCTATGTTCCTGAATTTTAAGAAATAAAGGTTTGGTGTTTGTTGTCTAGTACCAAAATCTTTCTGACGTTCAGAATCTTTGTCGGTCTCAAGGGTCTTCAAGATGTCTGCCATTTTGAACATATAAATCTTCATTTAAGGTCGTTTGAATCTTTTTAAGTCTTGCAAAGGAACAAACGTTCGAATTTTGTTTGCTAAGAAAGCGTCTTTCTTTGTCCAGCATCGTTTGGTAAGCTGTGAAGTCTTAGACAGTAAACTGGGACACATGTTTTTCAGAGCCTTCTACAAATGGTGGCTCACGCAGACATGACCTGAGGTAACTACTGATTTGACAGGTGTTCCTGAGCCTTGGTAGACATTACACTTCAAAAACAACCACTTTGAGGCTGCCATTCTCTCATTCTCAGGCTAAAGCTGGGAGTACCTTACCTCCTGACAATCACAGCTGCTAACAGTCGAGGTTCGAGCCCCCCAGTCACCGTGGCTTACACAGCACCTGAAGCCTCGGCAGATAAGGTCATCTCGTCCCCAGAAGAGGAGGAGGAGGTATCCTTCACGCCCATGGTGTTGGTCCTGGTGGGCGTCCTGTTGGGCGTGGCGACCTGCGTGGGGGTGGGCGTCTTCGTAGCCAAGAAGGGACGGTGGAGGAGGAACGCCCAGCTGAAAATGGGCGGGTATTCGTCCTCTTCTCTCAAAGATCTTCAGGACGGGCAGGACTTGCCTACGATTGTTTGTCTAAACAAAGGTAAAATTGGGAACTTATTTATTCACTAGTATTTTACATTGCAAGTTCATCAGTTTAATAAAAGACACATTTTTAATGCTTGGTGAATATCTTAGTTCACTCTGCATGCTTTTGTTTGGTCTCTAAAGCTTATGCATCGTCCTTCAAAGCCAATATCTGTTTTTGCAACGCGTTCCGTGGATGGGGCTCACTGTAGGCGGCAGTGCTACGAGCTTTTTTGCAGTAATCCTTTGACCTGTAATTTTTGCTGTCCACTTTCTTTAACTCCATTTTCATCTAATTTTTCTTTCTGTGAAAGCCCAGGAGTGGGACGTATGGTCTCGTAACAGTTTATAGATATGATAATATTAAAATGCTGTAACTTTTGACTTATTAAATAATTCCTTATAATTCATTGGTTTTGAATTATTTATAGTCATTTGAATATCATAATTATTTTTCCATCTCCAAGACAATTATTTCACAAAATATCAATAAAAATATCATTTTGAATAAAATAGAAACTTTATTTTGTTAAGATTAATAAAAAAATAATCCACTTTCACATAACACATTAGCCAGAACTTCATGAATAAAAAGTAATTAATTTGCAATATGATTAAAAATTACAATAATTCTATTTCTTATACCAATGAAATAATTATATTAAAACTGGATTACTTTCACCCAAATTTCTCTCAATAAAATCTGATGATAGAAAACGGGGAAGTAGTGTTGCAGATGAGGGGAAATTGTGGTTATAGGATCACAAACTAAATCAGTGGCCCCTAAGGGAAATATATTTCAAGGGAATGTATCTTTTGGCAAAGAGGAGCTGTGTTATTCCCCTAGTGTTTAGGGAATGTCCCTAGCTTCTAAGTTATAATTTTCTTATTATTATTATTATTATTATTTTTTATTATCATTATTATTATTATTGTTTTTGTTGCTTATTTTTTCTTATTTTGGAAAAACTCTTATTATTATTATTATTATTATTATTATTATTATTATTATTATTATTATTATTATTACTATTATTATTATTATTATTATTATTTTGATAATAATAATAATCATCTAATATAATAATAATAATAATAATAATAATAATAATAATAATAATAATAATAATAATAATAATAATAATAATGGTTCTTCTTCTTCTTCTTCTTCTTCTTATATTATTATTATTATTATTATTATTATTATTATTATTATTATTATTATTATTATTATTATTATTATTATTATCCAATTCCTTTTGTCATTATTTCCCATTATTATTATTATTATTATTATTATTATTATTATTATTATTATTATTATTATTATTATTATTATTATTATTATAACTTTCTCCCCCCCTCAGACGACGTGATTAGGAACGGGAATGGGTCGCCACTTTCTCTTTACGAAAGTCCAGGAAAGCTTCTCAACAATGTAAGTTACAGAATCCCCAACTGAAAAAAAGAGGAATACAAAAATTCCTGTAATTTCAGTGTTAAATGAAGATGTTAATTTGTCTTGAGAGAGAGAAAAAGTAAGTCGTGCTGAGTTTTTTCCTTTCTCTATTTTCTCTCACTTTCTTTTACTTTCGTTTTTCCTTCGTCACTTTCTTTCTCACTCTGTTATCTATGGTGAGAGTTTTATTCTTAGTTTCTTTTTCTGATTTTGTTTTGAGGAAAAAAGTTTTTTTCCTTTATTTACTTTCTCTTACTTTCTTTTACTCTTGTTCCTAACTCTGTTTTCTCTTCCTCACTTTCTCTTATCACTCTGCTTTCTAGAGTGAAAGTTTTATTCTTAGTTTTTTTATGATTTTGTTTTTCCTTTTGGTCATACCTTTCTCTAGTGAAAGTTACTTAATGTTCCCTTACACTGTTTTTCCTTCTCTACTTTCTCTCTCCTTTCTCTGCTTTCTTTAGTGAAAGTTTCATTATTCGTTTTTTCCTCTTTTTAGATTTTTATGTATATTTTAGTTTGGTCTGCTTTCTTTTAGTGAAAATTACTTCAATATTTTCCTTCTTTATACTTTCTTTTTACTTTCTCTTCGCTTTCTATTATTTTCCAACTGCTGGTTTTGAAGAAAGCCAAGCCATGCTTTCATTCAGACCCTTATTTATTCATTTAAATTCTTTTTCTCTTGCTGAATATTTTCAATATATTTTCGCTTTGCCATACTTTCTAATTGTAATATTCCCCTTTCATTTCTCTCTTACTCATTTTGCTAAATAATTTTCATTTTCTTATTCATCTTTATTCAATTCTATTCTGTTCATTTTAATTATTATTGTTATAGATACCTTAATTCCCCTGATAGAAAATTGATTAAAAATAAAAGTTAGACATAAAAAAGGTGTATATTTAAAATACATAAATGGCAAATCTTTTCTTAGATTATTTTTTGAGTATTTTTTCTTTTGTTTGTAGTTATTTTATTCCTTTAAGTGTATTTCTGATGGCTGATTCTATTCATACTGACAACTGATTATGTTCTTAGATATTCTGTAAGAATATAAATAGTAATCTCCACATATTCTTAAAGTTGAAAACTACAAGTATGGTTTTATTATTATTATTATTATTATTATTATTATTATTATTATTTGTTGATTAGTTGAACAAATGATTTATTCATCTATTCTTCAACCAAATTTTGATTCATTTATTTATATCTATTTTTTCACAACAAAGCTATTTCTTAATAATAATAATAATAATAATAATAATAATAATAATAATAATAATAATAATAATAATAATAATGAAACGGCAGTATTAAAAAAAATATAAAAAACACCATCATAAGATTTCCAATATCCAATTTCAAGTTTTCAATTTCCAAAATTTCCAATTTTCAATTTTCAAAAGCATCTCACTTGACGTTCGAAGCTCAGGAAAATCGTAAATAAAAAGAGGATTTTTTCTATATATGTTTTGACATTTCATCCCATCCGTAGGGTCACCTGTCCGATGCCCCAGGGCATAAATTATTTGACAGAGAGAGTGAAAAGCCTTTTTATTGAAAATTCTGTTAGTGACGGGCCGGTCGATTCGATGCCTTAACTCTCTGCTTTTGCAGTTTCTAAATCTTTTAGGAGATTGAATTTTGGTTTTATGATTTGATTATACCCTTAGAAAGTTTTTTATAACCTGGTAAGGGTTTTTTTCCTGGCTTGGTAACTTAGGGCAAAGCTTCAAGCATAGATGTGGTTGGTTTTGTTAGGTTTTATTTTTTATATCAAATGTTTTTCTGTAAAGTGGAGAGAAGGAATGATGTTTGTTAGTGCTAATTTTGGTTAGTTTTTTATCATTTAATAGTATTTTTTTATGGAATATTTTTTTTTTACTTGTGGCTGAAAAACTTCTAATATATGCTCAAATGGAAACTGGTCTCTATAATGTAAAGGTATATTGGCCAGAATAGTTTTTCATGGTATATTTTTTTTTTTGCTTGTACCGCCCCCCAAAAAAAACTCATAATGAGGCAGTATTTTTCTCATTTTACAAAATTTTTCCTAATAGTTCTTTTTGTTACTAGTAACTGAAAAAAAAACTTCAAAATGGAGATCTGTTTTTTTAAGGGTAACTGGAAACATTTCCAAAATTAAATTTATTTTTTTTAGATGTTGTCTATAAATAATTATAATTTTGCTATGGTTTATCTTTTGCCAATTATAAACTATTTTTCAATTTCATAGTTGTGTTTCTGAGGATAATTTTGCATGCAATAAGTTTGTTATATCCGGAAAAAAAACTCTATTTGTATTTGCTTTAGAAGTGAAAATATTTGTTCAATACTTGTGGCATGAGTTTCACGCATCTGAACAGAACCATTGTTTACGTTTGATGTACAAGCAGCCTTCGTACTTCCCTTAGAAAATTATCGTACCTTTTAATGTATTATCTTTATAAGTACGTTTAAAGCTTCTGTCTATTAACGAGAATGAATAAATAGCTTTAGCACCTTTCTGTTACCTTTCTGTGTTATAGAAACGTAACTAAATAGCTCTCGTACCTCTCTTTAGAGTTCTTTTACTTATGCGTGATTGAATATGAACTCTCGTATGCCTTGGTAGATTATTGTGCTGTTAAATCCGTCCATTTTAGACCGGAGATTTTCCTTAATGTTTCAGTGACTGGTGAAAGCAAATGAAACTTTTTTTTTATGTGTTTGATGTTGATTTTTAAAAGAGGTAGGTGAAACTGTTTCGGAAACGCGGAAGGATGGAGAAAATTCTGTGCCCTTGATGTAGCAGCTTTGAGGGTTGATTAACCAGATAATATTGATGAGGAAAGTGGATAATAGATAAATAAATAAAAACGTTGGTTAATTATAAATGTACTTAATAAAAAACCTGAGTAAAATATATATATATATATATATATATATATATATATATATATATATATATATATATATATATATATATTATAAATAAGACTTTGATGAATCAATAAATGAATAAAGAGGGAAATAAATGAACAAAAAATACAAGAGTAAATAAACAAATAAAGAAGTTAATTACTCAATGAACAAGACTTCTTAGACTGTCATTCCAGCAAATAGTCACGTGACTTCTCCACCACCATCTTCACCTTCTTCTCCTTCTTCTTCTCCTTCTTCTGCAGCTCCACCGGAGTACAATGTCATTGGATAACGACATTTACATGATGAGCGACCAGATCTCCGTCTCCGACTGCAAGGCGCCCCTGGCGAGGACCGACTCCGTGGACGGCGGCTCCTCCCCGGCCTCCTCAGTTCGAATCCCCTCCGCAGCGTCGTCCACCGTCAGGATGGCCTACTCCCGACCGCCCTCCAGAGCCCCATCTTCAAGGCCGCCTTCCAGACCCACCTCCCGCCCGTCGTCGTTCAAGTCGAGGACGTCGATCCCTCTCAACGCCGACTACCTCCTGAGGGAGCACTTGCACCACCACCAGCAGCAGCAGGAGGAACTGTACCGACACCAGCAGGAGGTTCCTCTTCCTCCTCCGTCTCGCCACCACCACCACCACTACTTCAGGAGGGACGACAACGCCGGCTACCTGGCGAAGTCGTCCTACCTGCTCAGCGAGAACTACCTGCCGCCCTTGGACGGATACCTGATGGCGCACCACTACCTGGCGAAGAGCGACAACCTCCTGAAGGAGAGCTACCTGAAGAACAACGAGTTGCCCGATTACTACTACGGCGGGGTGCCTCCGCCCCACATCCAGACTATGGCCACATTCCGGAGGCAGCCCAAGTCGCAGGCGAGGATGATGCAGCAGCAGAACCTGCAGATGGAGTGGAGGAGCTGCGGGGATATGCAGCTGCTGTAAAGCGGCGTTTGTCGACGGACGCTGTAAAACATTTGTCGACCGCTGCTGTGAAACGGCATTTGTAGGCAAGCTGCTGTAAAACATTTGTCGACAGCTGCTGTAAAAAATTGTCGACAGTTGCTGTAAAACATTTGTCGACAGCTGCTGTAAAAAAATTGTCGACAGCTGCTGTAAAACATTTGTCGACAGCTGCTGTAAAACAGCATTTGTCGACAACTGCTCTAAAACATTTGTCAACAGCTGCTGTAAAACAGCATTTATCAACAACTGCTGTGAAACAGCATGTATCAACAGCTGCTGTAAAACAGGAGTTGTCGACAGCTACAGTAAAACATTTGTCGGCAGCTGGTGTGAAACAGCATTTGTCAACAACTGCTGTGAAACAGCATTTATCAACAACTGCTGTGAAACAGCATGTGTCAACAGCTGCTGTAAAACAGCATGTGTCAACAGCTCCTGTAAAACAGCATTTGTCGACAGCTGCTATAAAACAGTATTTGTAAACAGCTGCTGTTAACGTAATTTATAAACATCTGCTGTAAACAATTTATAAACAGCTGCTGTAAAAACAGTACTTGTAACAGCTGCTGTAAAACAGCATATATCAACAGCTGCTTTAAAACGGCATTTGTCAGCATCTGCTGTAAAACAGCATTTGTCAACAGTTGCTGTAAAACAGCATTTGCAGCACTGCTGCGCAGAAGTGTGGGAAAAAAATCCTAGTCCGTAGGAACTAAACTAAAATATAATATGAATATTCATATTTCTAGGAAAAATAATTATATAAATTTGATAAATAAAAAATGGCTCAGGACTTTATATAAAAAAAAACTTCGAAGACAGGTGTTCTTAAACATGTGTACTTAAGCCTGACCAGAATATTTATAGCAATGAAAGACAAACGATGAATAAAATGAAAGCGATAAAGGCACTGGGAAACAAGAAAGCAATAATAATAATAATAATAATAATAATAATAATAATAATAATAATAATAATAATAATAATAATAATAATAATAATAATAATAATAATAATTCAAGCAATACAAATTTGACATTTCTTAATCAAATCAAGAGGAAAGTAAACTTGAAAAAAAATGGCGTATGTGTACTTAGTGGAAAGATGAAAAGGAGATATGGAAAATAATGAATAAAGTTGAAAAAATGCCGTGAAAAGTGAAAATATGAATTAGTGATTTTTAAAAAAATGAGACAAAGGGTGGAATCTCTGAAAACAGAAAATAAACAGTGGGGGTGAGACAGGTTCTCTCGAATTATGTTTGAAATTCAAAAATGATTTTGAGGGAAGGAAATAATTTTGTGCCGAGGAAAAAATAGATTCTTTATGTTTAATAAGGAATTAATTTTTAAAAATTGCATTACAAGTCATAATTTGAACTAAAAGTTCCCTATTTAAAAGAAAAAATTATTACGAGAAATAACCTTCGATTGATATAATTTTTAGAAGTAATAGGTAATATTCTTCTATATTACTAAAAAATATTCTTCTTAAGTGCCATAGATATTAAGTCATAGATTCTTTCACATTTTATCAGGAATTTCATTCTATTTTATTTTTATTTATAAAAGGACATATACAGAATGGATTTCGCGTCAGTGCCGACGGGAGGGGCAACCAGATGCCCTTATTAGGAAAAAAAATAAATTGGGTTTCATTGAAAAGGAGGAAATTGGAAAACTTTTGCTGTGAAATTTGAAATTGTTGAAGAATATATTATTTATTCTCCTCCATTACTGACAGACGTATTATAAACTGAACAAAAAAAGAGAAAATCTTTAACATCTTCAAGAAAAATTGCATTGTGGGTAATAGAACGAATCTGAAGCTATATAGAAACAGAGAAAAATGACGTAAGATTAATAGAAAAGCCTTAATTGAATGATCCAGACTCGTTCCATTGAAGGCTGGGCGAAACAAGTCTAAAATGACTGGTGGAACCAATGCTGGAAAACTGGGTCTTACCCCAAATGAAACGAGATGATTTAAAGGAAAGATTCATATAAATCAGCTGAGCTAGAAGAGACGGGGGACTTCCAAAGCCTGGCTGAGACGGGGAACAAACAGTCTGCTGACCCCTGTGACCGGGATCAAGTCAGCAGAATGAAATGTTTGTTTGTAAACAAACACCTTTGTTGTTTACGTAGGAAAACGTTCATGATTTTCATGTTCTGTTGCGGGTAAACTCTTTGTTATGTGGTGTAGACTTGACTGGTTATCCTTCTCTGTTACTTGGGAAACTTCGTTATAGGATCAGAGTATTTTGAAATATATGTTTTTGTGAATTTCATATATATATATATATATATATATATATATATATATATATATATATATATATATATATATATATATATATATATATATGATTGCAACATACATCTCTTCATGTTACAAATTGTGTAATTTACAAAATGATAATCATAAATGAAATGTCATTTTTGCAGTCCTTTTTGTGTGATGTTGTAAAACTATGAATATATATATATATATATATATATATATATATATATATATATATATATATATATATATATATATATATATATATATATATATATATTAACACACCAACTTCTTGTTTATCATTTGTGTGACCAGACATGACCCATTTACGAATTTACAAACTCCTCCGACTGGACTGAGGTCATTTTGAGCTTAAATGCATGAAACCCCAACCCATGAACTTTCGTTGAAGCTAATAATTGTTTACAAGAATTTTTAATAGATCTCCATGTATGACATAACTGTAATGAGCTAAGGTCATGAAGTCAGTGCTGACCTGCCCTTCTGCCAGAATTGAAATCTTCGTCATAGATGGTCCCTTAAAATAGTTGTCAGTCGTTGTAATTCTTCGCGCACATCTCTCGTGGTATACCAGAAACCTGATAAACACAGACATGATACAAAATAATCTTAAATTTTAACTTGTTACTGTCAGTGAAAAATACTCATTCGTTCACAGCAATACGACCCTGTTATATATTTCTACTCGAAGTGTTCTGTAGCCACTAATTATCAGTAATTATGTGTGCATAATGAGAGTAATATTACATAATCATATGTTTGTACATAAGATGTTGTTTAATGACACCGTCGTAATTGTCACTCTTCGTTTCAGAATTTGTTCAAAGAGACAAATCCCTCAAAACAAACAATTTCACCCTTACTGGACGGGCATGCTCATATGAGGAGCTATAACAGCTTTTGAGCGAACGCCGGGCAAAACTCACGGCTCATGTTGACTTTACGTGTAAATAGAACGTTGTGAATGTATCCATATTTCTTTTCTGTGTAGGAATGAAAATCTACTGAATCACTAATGTTCGTAGTTCTATTTTTGCAGAGAGAAATCGTAGATATAGAGAATGTGGTCTGTTATGAAGGGAGATGGTAGAATGTAGGTGGTGTGGATATGATGTATATTTTGTTGTTATTTAAAAATGTTCAGTTTCGTGGAGAGCAGGTACAATGAAAAAGGATAAATGTTTGTTGTTTAAGGTTGAAATACAGTAAAATATAATGGCATGCATATATATATATATATATATATATATATATATATATATATATATATATATATATATATATGTATATTGTAAGAAATGACATGATAATTTTTAATTTTTGCTCAATTTGACAATGTTTATCTCACATAGGCAGGGAAAATGTGCTCAGAATTGTGGATAAATTCTATCCATTCAATTTTACACATATTATTTCAGATAATGCTGTACGGAGGCTGAATGGCAATAGGATATAAATATTCCTGAAAACATTTTAAAGCCGTATTGTCACTTAATGTCGTAAAATTATTTTTCTATAGATATCTTTCTTTCATCTACTACAGGTAAGAAAATTTTGAAACCCCCCAAAAAGTG
This sequence comes from Macrobrachium rosenbergii, assembly GCF_040412425.1. Taxonomy (NCBI): domain Eukaryota; kingdom Metazoa; phylum Arthropoda; class Malacostraca; order Decapoda; family Palaemonidae; genus Macrobrachium; species Macrobrachium rosenbergii. The sequence continues at coordinate 9,655,720 of NC_089774.1, read as the reverse complement.
TAAAAATCATTCCAGTTCCTAAGTATTTGAGACAATTGCTTCCATTGGGAAATATTCACTGAAGAATGCCTGACGAGCTGGGGAAACAGCTGTATCTAATTGTCATTATGAAATAAAGGAAATCTTGTAAAAGTTTTTCATGAATGGATTGGTGCTTACCATAACTGATCTTTCTGATATATTTGCTGATTTTTGGAATCTGGAATTGTAAAAATAAATCTCCAATGACTGAGAACAAAAAAACTGAGATATTGTCTCTTCAGTGTGGGCTATCATAATAGTGTTTAACATCGTGACGTTATGTGTCCTGTTTTTTTTTATCAAGAAAACACCCTTATTATTTTGACATGACCAACTGAATTATCACCTGATGCATTTTTAGATTTAAACATTTAGATTTTATTGTTATCATCAAGAGGATTAATCTTGTCTCAGCTAGGTCTTCAAATACATTATTGTTTAACATCATAATACCACAAACCCCGTTGTTTTGGTCAAGAAAATACCCTTCTTGTCTCACAAAGCGAGCCTGTTCCATGGCTGAATTAGCCAGATTCTCTGT
>NC_089774.1:9582658-9647658 GCF_040412425.1 Macrobrachium rosenbergii | reverse complement strand
AAGCAAAGCCTTTCTATAATCATTACTGAACAATACCATCACGGTCCAAAAGACGCGGTGATTACGATTTACAAGGCGACATCTGGGCAGCAAATGTCACCTCACAAACATTCACAAACAACGAACAAACAGACTCGAGCGGGTGTTTAGACGGTCATCATCATCAGAGCACCATCACCGGAACATCACCACCCCGCCACAGTCAAAGAAGAAGAAGAAGAATGATGAGAAAACACGATTATTGTAACGCCCAAGTGCTCCGGTGTCCTGTATCCCCGAGAGGAGAAGAAGAAGAAGAGGTGGAGTCCATTGTTGGTTTGTTTACATTACGTCATCGCTTTATGGCGGGGGGAGAGGAGTGTCTGGGCTCTAGACAATGGCTGGCCCGTGCGAGACACAAAGGTCAGGTCAAATGCGATTTCCGCGGCGACCTCGTTTCCGATTCTGGGGAGTGGAATAATGCTTTTTGAGAGAGAGAGAGAGAGAGAGAGAGAGAGAGAGAGAGAGAGAGAGAGAGAGAGAGAGAGCAACTACAACAAAATCCAGCACATCAAAGAACTCGCCAAAAATTTATGCAGAACGTCGTAATTAAGCCCCAAAGGCTAAAGTTTGTTGCCCCTAACGAGGTCCCTTGCTTTTTACTTACATCTCAATATATCATAATTTTTATTTTTCATATGTGATATTTTTCTTTCCTTTCACTACGGTCATAAAGACTGTTAACATCCCCTGACTGATGTTTTACTTTTGTTTGCTGTAAAAAAAATTTTGATGTAAATAACGAGAGAAAAAATTATGATGGAAATTGTCAGTGAAAGAAAAATGGGAGAGAGCCATTACTCTCTTGTGTTTATGTTTGTGCTGGGGGGAGAGAGACAGAGAGAGAGAGAGAGAGAGGAGGTTTCTTATAACTGTTTAACAAATCAGTCAATATATATATATATATATATATATATATATATATATATATATATATAATATATCAATTACAATAATTAATGTATTAAACAAAAGAAAAAGTATTTCTCCTTCCTTTCCCCTTAGCAAGTGTACGTGTCTGTGTGTGTGTGTGTGTGTGTGTGTGGTGCATTACACCCCCCAAAAAAATTCCACACACCCATACACACATACACACCTACACTCACGAAAGACAATAACACTCTGTACATAACAAATTTGAATTCAAACGACCTAAGCATCATCGCTCGCCTCATCTCCCGTCGCCGTCGAGATGCTGACCCCAGGATCCGAAACTCCCTCTTCCCCAAATCACCCAATTACCGGAAGTCAATTAGCGCCCGGAATCGGGCGCGTCAACCCCCTCATTAATGATAACAATTAACCAAACTTTGCAGATAATGAAGATCAAGGGAAGCCGGCGTCACCCTCTGGTGCTGGCCGAAGGGGTAAGATTGGTAAGTGGGTCAATATTTTGGTGGTAAGAGTTTTGGACATTCCGTTTTATTGGTTGTGATGTTGAAAGGAGAATCTTTTCGCGTGCGCAGACGCTCTCTCTCTCTCTCTCTCTCTCTCTCTCTCTCTCTCTCTCTCTCTCTCTCTCTCTCTCTCTCTCTCTCTCTCTCACACACACACACATACATTATATATCAAACAGGGTTCTGTACTCTATAAAACTTCGACAGGAAATATACCTAAGATTAAAAAAACAAAATCAAAACATACCAAAAAAATATTCTCAAAACGATTCCACATAAACATTCTAAACAGCTTTATTTAAGAAAAGTCCAATTGTCACTTATCTGTCAAAGATAAACAAACAAGCAATTAAAAAAAAAAAAATAATAGATTCGACCTTAAGGACAAATAACGTCGAAACAGACTGAGGTCTCAGACTAGAGGCTGATTAGGATAGGGAATATGCTCGCAAGAGAACTTTTTGGTGCTTTGGGGGACGAAATTTCATCCCTTTGTTTACACGATCGAAAGTTCTGAGTCTTCTTCTTCTTCTTCTTCTTCTCCTTCTTCTTCTTCTTCTTCTTCTTCTTCTTCTTCTTCTTCTTCTTCTTCTTCTTCTTCTTCTTCTTTTCAAAAAGAACCGTATTAAAGGCTTCCCTGGTTCCATTTCTACGAGCGAATGAATTTGGGGGACGGTAATCCCTTTTGAGAAATCTCTTGTAAACAACTTAATAGCATTATTATAAGATGGAACAGAAATATATCTGCCTCTAATTCAATTTTCTCAACCTCTTTACCAAACGCCCTTCGAACGAAATGAGGCGGAAAGAGAGAGAGAGAGAGAGAGAGAGAGAGAGAGAGAGAGAGAGAGAGAGAGAGAGAGAGAGAGAGAGACAGCCAACCAAAGCTTCTGCGACAAGTGAGTGAAAGATTCCAGTGTCTAGTATATATATATATATATATATATATATATATATATATATATATATATATATATATATATATATATAGATATATATATATATATAGATATATATATATATATATATATATATATATATATATATATATATATATATATATATATATATTATTCGCTCCTTTCAGGAGTTTCGAGAGCCTCCTCCGCGACGCCAAATAACTCTCAGGCGCTCAGTCAATTGTCAATTTCTCTTTCACTCTATTGCCTATTCAGAGTGGCTGGGATTGATATTGCAGTCGGTGTTCTCTCTCTCTCTCTCTCTCTCTCTATGTATATATATATATATATATATATATATATATATATATATATATATATATATATATATATATATATATATATATATATATATATATATATATATATATATAATATTCTGTGACATATCACCCAAATATCTGCTGTCCTCCACCCACTATCCCCTGTAGGGTCTACTTGTCACCCAAAACCAACACCCCCTTCATCCTTCCCCTACAAATCAACCTGCCAGAGCTGTCCAGCTCCTCAGACATTAATTACACATTATTTGCAAGGAGAGATTGATTCGCAGGTCACTTAATTAAACCTGGAATGGCGGAGACCTCACTTGGCTGCCATTTCAATATGGACGCCTGGAGAGAATTTTCCTTGACTGTAGTACTCGCCTTCGCGTGTCCGAAATTAGGGTGGGCCAAGACTAGGGAGAGGAGCGGGTACTCGACAGACCCAGTCAGGAATACGTGACGGATATAAAGGCGCAGAATAACGGATAAGAACGAAACAGATGGATAAATGATGAATAATCAGAGATTTGATGTCACGAGCAGTTCAGGATCTCATGAAGTAACTTTGGTGTAATAATAATAATAATAATAATAATAATAATAATAATAATAATAATAATAATAAAAATAATAATAATAATAATAATAGGAATTAAAATAGAAACAAAGGACTTATAAAATGGATGAAACAAGAGGGAAATGGGTTTCATATGATAATCGGAGAACTGCCTGTGGCAACATCCTCCAGTTTAAACCTGCAATCGACAGGTTCATCATGGCGGGAATTTATATAAACACGAGGTCGGTTCCAGACTTTTATTATAAATCTCTCTCTCTCTCTCTCTCTTTCCAGACATCTGGAAGGAGGAGAAGGGTCTTTTCCAGTGGGTGCTGGAATAGTTTTACATCCACATACACACAAACACACACGTGCTCGCAGAATTTTAAAAGAGGCGCATATATAATCGACAATTAGTTGCCACGAAAACCATCTTGCCTCTCAACCGATTTCTCCCAAACGTCAACCACTTCGAGAAGTCCTACCGATGAACCAGTCCTCCAAATTTCATCGAATTCCGCCCAGCCGTTCTCGAGATATCATCCTTTGTCAGGATTTTGGAACTGGCGAACATCTCCCAAAAACGAGAACGATACGTCTCCTTCGCCTTCCCCGCTATGAACGAGCTCGTTAATCCGACTCCCAGGAGCCTCGTTAATCCGGCAAGTTCATTAATCCGGCAAGCTCGTTAATCCGACGCGCTCGTTAATCCGACACGCTCGTTAATCTGCCAAGCTCGTTAATCCGACAGGCTCGTTAACCAGACAAGCTCGTTAATCCGACAAGCTCGTTACTCCGGCTCCCAGGAGCCTCGTTAATCCGACGCGCTCGTTAATCCGACACCGTTAATGATAAAGCAATTAACCATTTTGTAAACGGGCAATAAATCTTCAACGATACTTCTTGGTGTGAGATTTTGATTAAGAAGAAGAAGAAGAAGAAGAAGAAGAAGAAGAAGAAGAAGAAGAAGAAGAAGAAGAAGAAGAAGGAAGGAGTGAGGTTGAGGGGGTTGATGGGGATTAAGGGTGGGGGATTTAAGTGGGGTTTGGGCGGTTGGTAGTTCAGGGGATTATTTAGGATTATTTAGGAGAGATTTATTGAAGGAATTGTGTTTTTTCTGGGATTAGTTAAGGGAGATTTACAGAAGCAAAATAAGGTAGAAAATCATAGATTTAAATGGCTTAATAAGGTAGGAATCCCCAGGTTTAAATGGCTTAATAAGGTAGGAATTCCCAGGTTTAAATGGCTTAATAAGGTAGGAATTCCCAGGTTTAAATGGCAAAATAAGGTAGAAAGCCCCAAGTTTAAATGGCAAAAAAGGTAGAAATCCCCAGGTCTAGATGGTTTAACAAGATGGAAAACTCCAGGTTTAAAAGGCAAAATGAGGTAGAAAATTCCAGGTTTAAATGGCGAAATAAGGTAGAAACCCCAGGATTCAATGGCAAAATAAAGTATGAATCCCCAGGTTTAAATGACAAAATAAGGTAGGAATCCCCAGGTTTAGATGGCAAAATAAGGTAGGAATCCCCAGGTTTAAATGGCTTAATATGGTAGAAAACCCCAGGTTTCAATGGCAATTTAAAATGCTACAAATCTAAGCACTAATAAATCTCTATTATGAGAATCCCTGGGGAGTTGAATAACCCCAGTTTGAAAGCCCCCGTTTTAAATAGCCAATTCAACGCATATGAGGGAAACATATCCAAAAAATCCCTTGTTTTCTAAAAAGCCAAAGTTCAAAGAGCGAAAAAAACACACACAAAAACACAAACACTAAGATTGGGGAAACGGAATGCCTAAAGGCGTGTTTTATTGCCCTCCACCCCCCGCCCACTCCCGCCCCTCTCAAAACAGCTGGGGGGGGGGGGCGGGGGGCGTTTTATTGAGATCCTTGAAGGGCGTCGTTCATTTGCAGCAAAAATCGGGCGCGTTCTATTTCGCATCTTGATGAGTTATTTTTTTTTTATTTTTGTGTGTTACGTTTTCTCAACAGATTTCCATGTTTTTTTTTAATTTTTTTTGTTTTTATGAATTATTATTGTTACTTTTTAATTTTTCCAAATATACAGTTTCTAGATATTTGTGCTTTCCATTATATTATTTTATAGTTCGTTCATTTCCTTTAATTTTTTTTCTTTTACAATTTTGGTATTTTGGATTTTTTTCATTTATTATTTATATATTATAAATTATTATTCATATATTCTAAAAACATTATTTTTATCATGCAAATATTTCCCATTTCAATTTAAAATCTTTAACATTCAGGTTCATACAATATTTTATGACAATTTCCAATTTATAATTCCAACAGTTTTACAAATCTCTCTCTCTCTCTCTCTCTCTCTCTCTCTCTCTCTCTCTCTCTCTCTCTCTCTCTCTTGAGAAGTCGAAAAGGCGAATTGATTTACATTCTTGATGAACTAATTGTATTTATATACTTTTTTAAGACGTTGAAGTTGGAAGTTTTGATGAGGGAACTTCTCATAACATATCGCTTTAAGTTGATTAAAACCTCTCTCTCTCTCTCTCGCCCCCCACCCCCCACCTCTCTCTCTCTCTCATGTTTAGCAATGTAGGGTAAACTTACCCCTGTTAAATTGTATTAATCATTTATTTGACTTTAAAAAATTATTATCTATATATATATATATATATATATATATATATATATATATATATATATATATATATACTGTATATATATATAAAGCAACTTTGCAATGAAATTTATATTATTTATCCCTTTTATTATCTCGTTCTGTTAACAACAGAGAGAGAGAGAGAGAGAGAGAGAGAGAGAGAGAGAGGTCTACATCAGTGAAGCGGTTAACTTTTTCGAAGACTTCCCACTGAGGGAAAGTTCCAACAACAGCCAACCAAAAGGATGCAGCAGTTCCTCCCCTCTTGGGAATCATTGCCAAACATAAACATTTCCTCCTCTTCTTCTTCTTTTTCTTCTTCTGGAGTTTTGTGGAATTTTCTTCTTCTCCCCAACTCTGAAATATTCCCCTGAGGACAATATCTCTCTCGCTTTTGCAAACAAAATGATCTTTTAATCTTTTCGCCTGCAATACGAGGGTCGTTACCCGATTTCTGCTGCGGAAATATTGTTGGAACTGGGGGTTTTAAAAGATCATACAAAGATTTTATTGAGTTGTAGGATAGATGGTACTTGTTACGCGGGTTTGCAAATCGGATTTTATGTAGAGAAGAAGGCTGTGAATTAGTTTTGGGCAAGCAATCGAGAATGGAGCCAGCAACTTCATTGGAAAACATTTCCCCAAAAACTGGAAGGCTAATGCATTCTGGAGCCTACGCACTTAAGCAATCATCAACAAACATAGACCAATATTTTGGCTGCATATTTCCACCTCCTTGAAACCTGTAATAAAAGTTTTAATGACCTGAGATGGTTCCCAGTTTACCTCATTTCGTAAAGTCTTTCTCATCAAGAGTTCTTGTGCAAGAAAGGACTGAAGAGTTATTATTAGTCATGCAAATGATCGTGTCTTGATTCATTTGTAGTTTATTGAATGTTTGGTTATTAAACTACATTGCAAATCGACCTTTTGAGAGATTGTCCAATGTTTTTATAATGCTGAGGACAATGGGACTTTTTATTATTATTATTATTATTATTATTATTATTATTATTATTATTACTCCACTGTTATTCAATACACGTATTCATTTTGGATAATTACTTTTTGCTTGGTTTATATAATAATAATAATAATAATAATAATAATAATAATAATAATAATAATAATAATAATAATAATAATAATAATAATGCTATTTTCATACATACAACAAAAAAACCATTAACCAAGACCTATTTGCAGAAAGAGTAATACTAATAAGGCAAGTTATTATATTTCTTTGGTTGCCAAAAGGTCCCCACTTTCTTCAGCCACAATATTCAACCGTTTTCTTTGATTTACATTTAAAGGTAGACATCAATAAAATACTGGGAGATATACGTCAAAGCAATTGGAACTATACAAATATATGGGCAACAAACACTTCAGAGGCTTAACTAGGTTTTCAGTGAGGGGGGAGGTGGTGTCAGAAATCCATTATCTTCACAAAATTTTACTGAGTTCATCATCACACAAGAGAAGTTAATTAGAATACTTATCCCATCTGTAAACTTAGCCGATCTACAGTCAATCTAGGAAGTGGTTTTAGTTGGGGAATTCTTAAACCATAACTTGTACTCTGTTATTGGTTTTCCTTACAAAACATTTGTTTTATCCTACCTATTTACTCATTTGTTTATTTACTGTAGGACGTGGTATATCTTGCACATTTGTGACCCACCGTTGCTTCATGAAGAAAGCTTTCCAGTATTTTCCCCAAGGCCACTAAACTCATTCACTTTCTTTTGTTTATTTGCAAATTAAGTGGAGTCTACAAAAGATAGTTAAGCTGAATTGTTCTGGTAAGCTTTAGGGATTCAGTGTTACTGCTGTTGCTGTCAAAGTAATGAATATTCTATTTTTTATCCGCAAAGATATTAACAATGGAAATACAAGTATTTTGACGAGAAATATTTTTAATATTTAGGTCAATCAAGAATACAGAATCTTGGAAGAAGATCAAGAATAAGAAGAAGAAGAAGAAGAAGAAGAGAAGCTTCTTTATAATACCAATAGCCTAATCCCTGTCACCCAAAAATGAGAAGCAAATGGTGGATGGGTAGAACAATGAAATCAAAATGGAAATATCTATACCTATAGTTTCACAGGGCTGATATTTCATTACAGGTCTAAACCATCTAAGGACACAGAGTCTTGAAGGCAGTGAACGCCGGGTCACTAGCCGACCCCGATGCAATGGCTGTCAGGTACGCCTTGTACTCAGTGCAGCTCGAGAGATCGTCCACCTCGTACGTCATCTTCGTGGGCGAGTCTCGGCTGGCCGGGATGTGGTAGTCGTTGGAGGTGGTCGTGTTGCTCACCGTCAGCTTGTATTCCGTGACGCAGCGTGAGTTCTCTTTGGGCTTGAGCCACTCTAGAACTACCGAGGTCGTCTGGATGTCGTGAGTCTCCAAGTGCTGCGGCTGGGTGGAAGGAGCCGACTCGGTTGTGAATGAAACGTTGGCCACTGTTGATTCAAGGCCAGTTGGGGACAGTGTCGTCACTTCTATGTAGTAATCGGAGCAGCTCAGGAGGCCGTCTTTGTGTACTGTCGACATTGGGGAATCGACGTTGGCCTTCCGTCCTGACGCGGGGGCCTCGGTCAACAAGCTATTGTCCGTTACGTCGAGGTATTTATCCTTGATGTCAACGGCACACTGTGGGTTAACGTCAGGCATGCGGTATTTGTAGGTGACGTCTGTTGGTCCGACATCTACGATCTGAAGGTCGATCACTGGGTTGGGCTCTGTTTGGAAAATACAACAGTGATAACTGAACATGATTTAAAACAGGAGAATGTACACAGCCTTTGCTGAATATAAGACAGCAACTACTTATTTGATAAAAATCAGTTGAATAATTGCCAGCTCACCTAACAATAAGCTCTTGCACAAACACCCACAGAGAAATGAACTGATAGCGAGACTCACCAACATCAGCAGTGGCCTGTACCAGCCTTGTCAGGTCACTCTCCATCCCCCTGGGTGATCTGAAAACCACGCTTATCTCATACTGAGTGCAGGGGAGTACATCAGTGATGTTAAAGATCCCACTGCCGTCTCCCTCCACAGCAATATCCTGACACTGCTCATCGAAGACGACTTCGTCTATCCAGCAAACTTCAGCCTCATAGGCACAGGTGTCACCAGGGTTTCCAGTCCAGCTGACCTGGATGGTTGTAGGGCTCGTGGGCTTGGCATCAACAGACAAGGGAGCTGAAGGATCTGGCAGGTTGAAGAGTGAGGTTGTTATTAACTTTCTGGGGGCTTGTATGAAGTGAGATGGTGAGAACTAGAAAGTGATTGGAATGCAGAATGGTAACTCTGCAGTAAGTTGATTGTAAACTTTATATTGATATTTTGATAAGTGGTGGTTTTCATGCCTTTGATGGGTAATAGTTGACATTAGTTATGTGCCAGCAGACTTATCAGAGCTAGTAAGTAAAATGAATATTGATTGTTAACTGCATACAGACATACATACATGATTGCAATTTCAACGTATGACATGATCCAGTGATCAACAATGGGATGACTCTTACATACCAAGGTCCTCCGTGGAAGTCTCAACAGACGCTGCGATTCCCACCACTCCAGCAGCATTGCTGGCAGACACAGATATGGTGACGTTCCTGCAAGGGGGCAGGGGTGCTATGGTGTTCTCGCAGATGGGGTCGCATCTCTGGGCATTCAAAGCCTGGGTGGTGCTGCTGCTATCGCCCAGGGTGGCATGGGCGTGGTCGTGCCAGGTGAAAGCGAATCTGCAATTTGTCAGAGGTGGAAGATTGAAGGAAATGATTCACCCAAGATGGTCCTAAAGATCTAGGTTTGAGTAAGTGACTTGTCCAGAATTTCTATGTCAGAGGAAAGTTTTGGTTTGTTAGATATTCTTAGCTCTATAGCTAATGGTCCCTCGCAAAGGAAGTTTATACAGTGACTCTTGATTCTATAGGTGAGGTGGATGCAAGGTACGTAATGTAAGCTCACTTACATGTCGACGCAAAGTGGGTTGGTCAGTGGATCGTGGAATGTCACAGTGACATAGTTTGGCCCCCATTCCTTTACTTGAAGGTCCTGAGGCTCTCCAGGGACTGGTGAAATCAGCAAGAAGAAGATTAGATACTTGATAGGAGAATTTTGCATTAACAGTGAATTGGCGATCTATAATCCTTATTCCTCACAAGTTTGCATAAAAATCAACAAATTATTAAAGGAATCTGTACAGACTTTATATTCTTTTCAGTTCTAGTTAGATAGTTAAAGGCCCTTGTAGGTTACATTATAAATAACCAAGAATTACTGCATTCATAGTGTACAAATGATTTTGTGATTTATGTCACAGATTTACACAAGATTCAACAGATGCTTGAGAGATACGTTTAGAACTGTACCTCCATTGGCCGTCTTCAAGTCGGTTGCAGCCTCGTCACCCAGACCCCCTAGGTGGGTGAGACCCTTGACTGTGAAGAAATAGTGACTGCAGAGCTGAAGCATGTCAAGTGTCTCTGTGGTTTCTGTTGTCTGTTAAAAAATTGATTTAATAAGATCAATAACAGGCTATAAATTTGGAGGCTAACTTTGTCCTGTGCAGACGGGGGAAGCCCTCATTAGGCCAGGAGTGACCAAGGCTGTCAGAATGATGTATGGCTAGGGAAATGTTAGGTTAGGTAAGGTCACGTTAGGTTAAGCTAGGCTAGTGTGATTGAGATTGAATATATTTCTGTAGAATGCATGTGAATGGGATTAGGGATTAAATTCCCTTGCTTGAAAAAGTTAAGTCAGGTAAGGTCAGGTGAGATGAGGTATGTTGCTACCAGGTACATTCCATTAAAATTATGCCACGTTCCTATTCTCTTTTCCTCTATGTTTCCTGTTTTAGTTAATGATCACTGATCTTTTGGATTCTACTCTTAATTTCTGGGCCTATGCTTGAAGCTTGAGAGTGAATGGGGCAAAAGAAGGGCACTTCAAGAACAAGTGGGAAAAATGACAACAGTTTTGTATTTTGACGAGAGAAAGGGCAGATCCTTTGGCGGGCGTGTTATGCCTTGAAGCCCTGTCTGAGCTGAATGAAGATGAAGTCACAGATCAATGGAGAATCTATTAGATACCTGACTAAAGATTTGTTAAAACAACTCACATTGAAGCACTCCTGGTCAGTCTCCCCTTCCAGTCTCATGCAGACTTGGTACTCTCCTATACACGCTGGGTTATCTGTTGGGGCATCCCACGAGATAGTAGTGTTTGAATCACCGGTGCCCTCTACTTCCAAGTTCATTGGCATTCCAGGTACTGGAAAGAGAAAAGAAGTAAGTGTCTGAATCACCCGTGCCTCCTATTTTTAAGTTCAGTGGCATTCCAGGTACTGGAAAAAGAGAAGAAGTAGAGGTTGGGGTACAGTAATTGAGACATTGACCAGTTACTGGAAAAAGGGGAAGAGATTGGGTACTCTAAGTCCCTCTCTTTGTCAGAAGAATAGGGGTTTTATGCAGGGAAATGAAACGAATAGCCACAGGATCACACGAAGAGAGAGATGGTAAGAAATACTTCCATCAGAAATCGACAAGAAATCCAGGCAACATCAACCCACAGCCAAACTCACCAACATCAGACGTGTGCCCTGTCGTGGAGGTCTTGTTCCCGACAGTTGCGCCCCCAAAGTGGGGCGTCAGGTCGAAGTGGTACTCCGAACAGGCGTTGAGGAAGTCGACGACGGTCGTGCAGGACTCCAGGGGACATTTGACATTGGTCTCGAATCCTTCCTCTACGTTCAGGAGGGTGTAGAAGGTCAGGGCCGTTTCCCCAGCCTCGAAGTCCCAGCCTAGCGTGATGGTGTCCTCAGTTCCCTCGACTTGGCGAAAGTTTTTGATCTGTCCTGGTTTGTCAGTGTAAAATAGAAGGTCAGTTGGCTCTTGACAGGCAAACAGACACACACACACACACACACATATATATATCATATTTTCTTTTATCCATTTAAAAGTTTGTGGATAATCCTGATACGATGCATTTTCAGAATTGTTAGGGATATGACTGTCTTGAAATAATTTCAAACCATTAAAAGGTAACATTCAATAAGAAATACACGTGATTTTTTTTTTGCCATAGACAATTTCTTATCTCTACAGTTAAAAGTGCTTATCAAGAATAGGCTATATATAAAAACGCCATTCTTTATGTTACAGACACCTGTTGAGTTCCCATCAGTTCTTATGAACTGCAACACGTTCGGATGATTTTGAAATAATCCCATCTCGAGGAGAAATGAATAAGATTAGATAAAATTATAGATATTTAAACAAATATACTTCAATTAGCTTATATTTATTTCCTTTGAATGTTTCAGCCACTCAAGTCGGAATGTATGTTGTTTGAAATATGTATGTTTTGTATCTCTCTCTCAAAATACATACATACATATATACAGTATATATATATATATATATATATATATATATATATATATATATATATATACTTACAATTTCATTGTGACTCTCAACCACATACCCATAACCAGCCCAGCTCCGAAGCAAGTAAGGGAAGTACTGTATATTTCTAACCCAGAAGGAAGCGACAAATCTCTCTATTAAGTTTCTGTGTGCGCACGCGCGCACACGTGCGTACGAGCGTATCTTTCATCATTGTGAGTCGCTTATACAAAGACGCTAGAGTAATCTTTTAAATGTGTATTCAGTTATGAATGAAATTCGTATTTTGCTGCCAAAGTGAATGCTGAGGCCATCTGTTGGCAACTAAAGGAACTTATGTTCTGTCTTTTGGCCTAGAGATGGCGCCAGCGTTCACTTTTCAGAAATTTTTGAAACCGATTCTTTGACTTGTAAAATCCAGCGGTTTTGTTCCTCAGACTGTAAATATCATCTCTCTCTCTCTCTCTCTCTCTCTCTCTCTCTCTCTCTCTCTCTCTCTCTCTCTCTCCACCATCGTCTATTCCTCTCTTTTCACGCTTAGGCTCATTTCATTCTGTTGAAACTGGTGCCATCTGTTGGGAACGAAGAGAAACATCTCTAAGCTCTGTGTAACAGGTGTAATGTTTCATTTTTCGCCACTAGATGGTATCAGAATGCCCTTCCCTTTATATTAATGGTAATGTGATTGAGTCTGCTGCAAAAGTCTATGTAAATTATTGGATTATTTCATATGAATGGGACGTCCTCAATAATAATAATAATAAATAAATAATAATAGTAAATACATATTTTATTTCAGCTCAATGCCATATACATGGAATATACAACGTAGAGACAATTACATACACACAATTTAGACACATGAGATGACACGATTAAAAAAATGCTGAAGAAGTAGAAGAAAACAGCATTCAAAATAATGGCAATGACAGTAATGATATTGAGAATAATAATAAGAAAAATAAAAAACTTCTTTCAGTTTTCTTCTGGGGATGGAAAGAGAAACCCACAAGATTCCTGTGTATAATTATTTATCTTTATTTATTTATTTATTTTCATTTATTTATTTATATTCATTTATTTTTATTCATTTATTTATTTTACTTGGTTGCTTGTAAATATTTACACATTGCTTGAATCTCGAGCGCCTCCAGGTCCTAACTGCGACCCTTTTTCAAGAGATGTGAAGGTGGTCAGGCTGGTTCAAGGCCCAGCAATCTGAGAGTTGTCAATCCCCTCCTGTCAGTCTGATATCCTGACAGCACAGGGAGAAGAAGTTCCAGAAGATTGCTGGGCCTTGAACCAGCCTGACCACCTTCCCATCTCTTGGAAAAGGGTCACAGTTAGGACCTGAAAGTACCCGAGATTCAAGTAATACGTAAATATTTACAAGCAAACAAGTTATACAAACGAATCTTGTGGGTTTCTCTTTCCAATATAAAAATAATAATAATTATAACAATTAAAAGAAACAGATTGCACAAGATAATGATTATGGATTCGCAGGTTTCAATAGGTGTATTTCATTTCAAATAAACGATGTACTTAATATACAAGACGCAGAACATGCACTGAAAGCTTCTGGGATGGTATCAGACATTTACAGCTGTTTCCTTTCCCAGAGATCTCGAGATAACACGAATAATGAAAAAAAGAACAGCAAAAAAGTAATTACTTTTCTCTTAAACTGATGATTTTCCAGACTATGTTAGAGAGATAAGCCATCTTGGTTTAGATTTAAACGGTTTTAAGGTTTGGTAAAATTCGCAACAGGTCTTAACAGTCTGGGGCAAGCTGCAGGAAGTCGTAATGAGATTTAAAATACACGACAGAGAGAAAGTAGACTGGAGAGAGAGAGAGAGAGAGAAAGAGAGAGAGATTGGGTACTAATCCTTCAAATTATATACAATCACATCGGGAAGACCTAAACGAAATAATCATACTCTCTCTCTCTCTCTCTCTCTCTCTCTCTAGCTTCATAATTCTCTGTTCATAATTAAACACAAGACTCTTCATTACATTTTATGTATACAGGATATATATATATATATATATATATATATATATATATATATATATATATATATATATATATATATATATATATATATATATATATATATATTTCTGAATCGTCTGTGTGTCTTATATCATATTTTGCATCAAATATGTGGACCTGATAGTTAGCCAACTGCGCTGTCACTTCCGTGACGAAATAATCCGTCCGTCTGGTATTAAGTAAAAACAAAATAAAAGAAAATAAAAAAAAAAAATAAACAAAAGTGCAACACATATTCTTACCTAAACTTTGGGCGAGAGTCCCGGACCCGAAGCAGGCCACAAGTACCAAGTACAGAAGTGTCATGGCTTTTGGTACCGTTTCTCTCATGGGGTTGGGAGTCAGAAATGTGCCCTGTAGCCTGAAAGGGTTAAATTGTTTATGCTAACTGTCGAAGCTGCGTCCCTCTATTTTACATAATGTGTTTTGGGGGGTGGGGGTGGGTGGGCGTTGGGGGACGACGACAAGTTACAAACACACTTTACAAGGAACTCGGTTAATACGTCGAAGAGATAAGGCACGTCAAAAAATGTCACTCAAGAGTCTGAAGAGAGGAAATGCCCTTACCTTTTACTTTCTCAAGCCTTATCTACAAGCGGATACTGTCCGGTTCAGCCCCTTTGTTTACTTATCAGTTTGGGAAGCAAGCATATGTAGCAGACATGTCCGAACATACGTTGTTGGATGAAGGTGTCTTTATTGAATATTACCTTCTAAAGCTTATCATTATTGCTGTGACTCATATATTATTATTATTATTATTATTATTATTATTATTATTATTATTATTATTATTATTATTATTATTATTATTATTATATTCTCTGAAATCTCATAATAGCACGAGTCACTAGAATGAAGAAGAAATCCACAGGGTGTAAGTATGAAAATACCTTAGAAATATATACAGTATATATATACATATATATATATATATATATATATATATATATATATATATATATATATATATATATATATATATATATTTACACTTACACCACTGAATTTCATCACCATTATTATTATTATTATTATTATTATTATTATTATTATTATTATTCATACACTTACACGGGAACCTCACCAGTAGCACATCAAGACGCCTAACTCAAAGTGCATCGCTTACTAGTGTTAGGAAAGCTTTCACCAATCTCCACACTTTACTTCCGTGTGTAACTTAGTGGTTAAGACAATTGCCCCACCAGGGAAATACCTGGAGCTCTGTCCTTAGCAAGACAGGTAGTTAGTTGATTGTGGTATATTGCAACTGGAATGGAGGAGGACGTAGGGCTAGCAGCCTCACTCCCAGGATTTGAAAAAGGCAAAGGAGTATAGTGAAAGACTCACTCTCCCTATATATATATGTGTGTGTGTGTGTGTGTGTCACGACAAAACATTAATTTGCCTTTGTTTACAAGATAAAGGATTAAGAAAAGCAATTTCCTTTCAGAAAATGGGATATATTTTCTCTTCTTTGTAATCTTACAAAAAATTATTATTTGCATCGTTATTTATATTACTCAGTAACTAATCGAAGGTTTATATCTTACACTATTTACACTAGTATGCAAATGTACATAGAAACTTGCCTAGGTCGAGGAAATGGCGAGCTGCACTGAAATAATTTCACAAAAGTTAAACCAAACTTACCATAAGTAAGAATATCATGAATTTTTTCATCGATTTTCATCAAGAAGCGTCCCCTTGGTCTTGGGATATCCAGAGAACACAAACCTAAGAGTACACACACACACACATACACAACATACAAACACACACACACACACATAAACACACACACCAAATCAACCACATCCCCTATCCTAGCAGAGGTAGACAGAGTCATCAACCCTGCATCAGTATTGCTGTTATTATTATCATCGATGTTATTCAGAAGATGAAGAACCCTATTCATATGGAGCAAGCCCACCAAAGGAGGCATTGACTCGAAATTCAAACTTCCAAAGAATATTATGGTGTTCATTAGGAAGTAGCAAGAGAAGGTAATGGGAAATACAGAAAGAAGAGATCCCACTTATTAAAAAAAAAAAAAAATAATTAATGAATTAACAAACAAATAAAAATGGAAAAGAAAAGGACATTTCAAAGCCTATCCCACGAAGGACAAATCCAATCAAAGTACCGGAAAGTAATCCAGACAAAACTTCTTCCTTCTTTGACTAGAAAACTTTGACATCTCGCTCAGACGGATAAGACGCTCAACATTCATGGATACTGGAAGGTATCAGTGGACTGATACTCTCTCCCGACTGAGGGTTATAGGCAGCGTAGTTCACATTCAGATGACTTTCCACCGAGAATACACAGCGTTCTTTTTCATCAGTGATCAGTGAATGTTTTTCATTCCTATGGATAAGTCAGAATGAATTTCTTTAATCAGGGATCCTTCTGCAATGATCTACCAAGGATATGCCAATGTTATAACTTGCAAGGGTTAAGTTAATGTTGGTAATCATCAAAGATTACTTCAGATTACTTAATTTATGGGATGTTTTTGCCTTCTTGAAGAGTGTATAATCTCATCATTCCCAAACGATCAGTTATGAATACTACAAATCACTGAGGATTATTTATACATTATTCACAATGATCAGTTAATGTTAATAATAATCAAAGATTAATAAAACATCATTCACTAAGGATCAGTTTTTATTATCACTCAAGTAGTCCCTGCAGGGCATTCACCAAGGACCACTTAGTGATACAGATTACCAAGGAGAGCCTACAGCTCTTCTTCAAGGACAGCTGATGACATTTTCACTGACAGACCAACGATTCCCAGCTGAGCACCTTGTACCCACTTGGAATAGGTCTCTGACAGAGTCTTGTCTCATTCAAGTGGAATGAATTCCACATAGTTAAGACTCCAAGATGACCAGCGGGTCCTAGGGCAGCTAAACATATCATGATTCAAGGTCATCTGCCAGAGCTAAACACAACCAAAGTCATCCTCCTTGGCTAAATGCATCATTTTCCAAAGTCACTTTCCATGGAAAAACATAACACCAACCAAAGACATCTTCTGGCCCTAACATATCATTATCCAAAGTCATCTCCTGGACATAAACATTACCATAATCTAAAGTCATCTTCTGGAACAAAACGTTATGCAAAGCCATCTTCTGGATGTTGACGTGTCGTCCTGAAGTCCCCTTCCAATGCTGAGCATATCATGAGCCCAAGAATATAGCTTTCAAGAGGAGAAATCCAAAGTCATCATCCAGAACAGCTGACTTCTTAGTTGCACGTCATTTCACCATGAATCCACATCAGGAATGGTGCTAGATCCTAAATAGTGAGGCATTCCCCTGGAATGAACAATGTTTTCATCAGTAAGAGTCAGAAACATATTTGGTTTTTTGTTAAAGCAATTATGCCAGTGAGACAGAGGTACTTACCATACAATATTGAGACCCTGACATTTTTCATTGAATTTCTGTGATTTCTTGAGTGACTTAGGAAGGATGATTGACTTTATATCACTCAGACGTTTCATATTGGATACGAAGCAGTCGACCTCTTGGTCTTCCGTTAGGTTCAACCGTGGGAACAGGAGAAAATCTGGCCCTCTGTTGGGAGGTAAAAGGAGAGTTAGCCTGATAATAGAAGAAACTGCACATCCAACAAAATGGGGTAAAACGGAAAAAAAGGACAAGAGGATGAATCTTGGACTAAGGGATGTTAAGTGCCATTTTGAAGCTTGTATAAAGGCTTCTTCTTTGTGTAAACTTATGAATCAGCAATGGTGAAGAAGAGGCTAACCCCATGCTGGTAGATGTCAAGTCTGAATTGACATTGTTTGTTGCTCATTGAATATCACTGTTGCACACGACAAAAATGAGTAAACACCCAATGTTATCGTTATTCTAAACAAATATGAAAAGAAAAATTGTAAAAGAACAACAACCCCAAGGCAGTAGAAGGTCTTGGCATAGCAGTTATGGAGGAACCAAAGAATTTAGGTCACTGGTTATATCACCTCTGGATTTTGTAGTTGAATTAACCCAAAAGCTACATACTGGAAACCTGAGATGGGTGCAAACTTTATGGCAATTTCAGTAGCTTTCAGAACATCCTCCTCAGAGGTCACCCCAGGGATGTAGAGGCAGAACATCAGGAATGTTTCTATTAATGGCGTAATTTTCTCAAGGTCCAAATTAAGGCTTACACAGATACCTGAGAGAATACAGAATCGAAAGTGAGAACAAGTTCATTTCACTTTGCAGAGTCATTTTAAAACTTAAATTCCATACGTGATTACACTGTAGAGGTAAAGAGATAGACCGTGCACTCACAAAAAGAATATAACTGATGTCGATCCTTGAGAAAGTTTTGGAGCTGAATGCAGGCAGAAGTATCAGGGACACTTGCCCACAATGTTTCCAGTGTCTGAGGAAGCCTTAGGTCACCTGACATCCTCCCAACATACTTCTCTACTCGACACCTGTCGGGGATGGAATTAGGTTACCAGAATTGGCGAATGAATTGTATTTTATTTGATTCTAAGCAATATCCACTCATTTCTGGTGAGCCTTTAGTGTAGGTGTAAGGTGAGATTTTTTGCGCGGGGGTTCATCGACATTTCAATTATTTGAGTATGAAAGCAGCAGAAATCTTTGTCTTGCATTTTTTAAGGGAGCAGCACAACAGCCACCTATATCATCATTGTTTCTTTTCCTTATATTAGCCAACACAGTATAAATAAATGACTGTGGAGGATGCAAAGGGGAACTGAAAAAAATTGAAGAGTTGAGAGATCCCATGAGCTGATGAAATTTCAAGCAAGAGGCTGTGCCATGACAATGGTGACTGTGTGACTGAGTGGGTGACCAAGTTATGTAAGTGTCTTTGGCCGAGTAAGATGTGCAATAGATTTGAATAAGAATTATAATTGCTCCTCAACATTTGCAGTAAACATAACAGGTTTCTGCAAGAAATATAGGGACATAACATTAATGACAATAACTGAGGAGAAGTACAGTGAGCTTTGATTGTATTAACAAGACAAATAAATTGAGGGGTCGAAATGGAAAGTGTTGTGGGCTCAGACCAACTATTGTAACGACCCTTCCACCGTCTAAGGGATTTTGCTAACTAACCTATCTTGCCACACCAACCTGGGAGCATAAGTCTCAGCCATTTTATTGGATTTATCTCCTGAAAATATATTCTACATGTCTTTGGGTTCATAGTTCTTACATTTCAGTATAAGAATAAACTGAATTAATATCAAGGAAAACTGTACTGTTGTGATAAAATCAAACACAACAACTGCAGGATTTCCTTACTTTTCAAAGAGAACGTTTAGCATGTCAGTGGATGCTGTTGGTGCCATAGGGTTCTTGAAGTCGTGGTATAGGTCTAGGAAAACCGTAAATTCATTTCTTACTAGTTCGTGAAGAATGGTGTCAGTTCTTGAAGTCATCTGATCTATGTACACAGAAACCTGTCCTTCATAGGCATTTTTCTCCAGCTTTGGCAGGTACTGTAGTGCCAAGAGATAATCTTTTGCATTATGAGTGTTGATCAGCATCATTCCCTTTTCAACACTAAATTTTCTCAAATGAAACCCATGATGTCTGATACATTTCAGAAGCTCCATTACATCTATGAGACTGGCTGTCACCTGTATATCAACGTTTGTAGTGTTGGTATCTTGCGCTGGTTTCAAAAGATGTTCCAGTACATAAACATAGCTTTTAAAGTTTAAGTCTGTTATTAAAATGCTCTTCATGTTGATTTTATGGGTGCTGATAAGCTGAAACAAGCCGTTATTGATTTCTAAATTGTTCTCGATGGCAATGATAACACTTGGTTTAGCATCGTTTCTACATAGTTGACACAAAGATGTCAGGATCAAGAGGCACGAAGTGATATTCGAATCATTTATTTCAAGATCTCTGACTTGGAATTTATTTATATGAAAGCGTTTCTTCTCTATTTCTGTTATCAGTCTGCTGATGGTCAAAATATCTTCACCAATAATTAAATGCATTTCAACGTTACTTGCTGACTTGAAGGTTGTAGCCATTCCTTCTAACATTACTGTATAGGCTATGAAATTATGTTCAGTTACCAGAAATTGCCTAACCATGAATCCATGGAGATTTATCAAGCTTAGTAAATCTTCAGTTCCTTTTAAGTTTCCAGTAATGTCAATATCAATGCATGTTTCATTTGCCTGGTTTGAGAGCGCTGGCATATCTTTGAAGGCTGACATGTATTCACTAAAGTTTGTGTCATCTATAATAAAATCTTTGACTTTAAATAGTCCAACTTGAAACTGGTTTTTCTTGATGATGTTCATTAGGGCAGCGAGCTTCTGTAAATCTTCATCTACATTTAAAATGATTTCTAGCTTTTCTTTATCTCTAAAAAACACGGTCATCTTACCCAGTGCGTCAATATATTGTGCAAAATTATTGTCATTAATCAGCAGTTTCATCACTGTGAAATGATGAAGCACCAGCAGTTCTAGGAGTTCATCAGCTCTGTTCAGAACACCAACGATATCAATTATGACAATGTTATGATTAGCATCTGGGGACAGTTGTGGAAGGCATTTAAGCATTTCAATGTACTCCATGACATTGGAATCACGAACCTCAAGATTGTGCACTTTTAGCCCTGTAACTTTCAATTTGCGTTGTTTTACCACAATTAGTAGTTCCCTGATGTTGCACAAGTCTTCGTCGACAGTGATGTCCAGTTCCATATCACCTTCATCTTTCAGGGGTGATGGGAGTTTCTTTAACATGTCAATGTACTCTTTGTAATTTCTCTGTGTCATAAGTAGTCTCTTAATCGTCATTTGGAACGAATTGATTAAATAGAGTAATTCATGAGCTCCCAGTAGCTCTCCCTCAATGGCAATGTCAATCCTCACTGTACTGGCCTCCTCGAAAGGGCGCTTCAAAGATTTCAAGAGAGCAATGTAGGCAGACACTGATGAATCTGTTATCTGAATGTTCCCACTGAAAAGCTTTTGCTGCTTACTGATGAAGGCAGCAGTGAACTCATCACACTTGACAGAGTTGAGTACTCTGATCCATGAATCTTTGTCTCTCATTCCAGTCAACTGGAGGAGCTCCAAGGCTTCTAGTTTTACATCTTCAGCAATTTCGGCCTTTTCAGAATGAAACATCCCTATAAGACAAAATAATGTGTTTTCAAATTTTGCTAATTCAATCTGGGTTGAGCCATGAATTTTTTGTAACAAATTCTGAATGATATGAGTTTTGTGTCCTACAAATGTTTTAAAACCAATTCTGGTCATACACCTTGTTTTTAATTCTTCCTTTACCACCTCCACAATAGTGTGGCTTACCTGAAGTGGAATGCTGTTGTGATTAAGGCTCGAAGTTACTACTTTCATTATCTCGTCTATGTCATATCCATGATTTTCCCCAGATATTTCGTAAAATATGTGCAAAGCTGCAAGAAAATCTTGGAGACCTTTGTGTGGGAATGAGTATATCACATCTTCGCTTGGAACACGCTTAAGGAATGCACTAATCATCTCTTTAATGGGAGCTTGTATATTTCTGCAAACTTCCTCCAGTCTTTTATAGGCTTGTTGTGGCAGGTTAATGTGATCATTGATTAGTCCTCTTAGGGATTCTTCACTTAAAGCATACAAGAAGTAATCGATCTTTCTGTGCAACACAGATTCATCAGCTGGTGTACTGACTTGCAGTCTTTCTTTTAGTTTGTTTTTGTACAATCTGAGGATCTCTCCATACAGTTCAGGGGCAGTATTAATTTTGATGGGATTCATGTAGTCATAAGCCCATAATATATTCAGCTGAGAAAGGTTATATGGCAGCCTCCATAAGTCAGCTAAACGATGTTCAGTTCTTTTCAGATAGCTGAGTAGGCCTTTTATATCTTGTGCATTTTGAAATGTCTTAGCAATCTCACTGTGGTATTTGATAACAAAATCATCCCTTCTCTCCAGAGGAATTCCCAAAAGCTGGATATGCTTCAAGTTGTGCGAATTCACTGTTTGGCGCAAATAAGTTAGCTTCTCAGGTCTTGTTGTGATCAGCAATGTTATTCCAAATGGTGTCTTCAGGTCAAGAATTTCCCTAAGCAAATTGGCTGAGGAGTTATTCAGTTCATCCAGACCATCCAGTATGATGATTACCTTCTGAGCAAGTACCACCTTTTCAGATCACCAGGTTTCAATTTTGTGGAAACCTTCGGCATGAGGTGACATAGTAAATCCTCAAATGACTTTATGGCTGAGTTTCTGCACTCAGCTTTCAGCAAGAGATCATGCGTGTTGAGGTACTTCATGTTACCCTCCTTTAATCTCCAGTCACAGACAACCTTCTTTGTCAGTGTTGTTTTCCCAACCCCAGCTGCACCATCTATTACAATGATATCTTTTGTTTTCTCAGATCTCTGATCACACAAAACATCCTCATATGAAACACTGACCTCTTGTCCAGATGGCAACTCTCCTTTAAGTTTCATCTCTGTGTAAACTTCTTTTAAAGGGAGTTTGACCTCAATTAAATGGTTCACAGTGCTTACTTCATTTTCATGAGTCTTTTCATATTGCTGAAGTACTTCCTTCATGCCTTCTTCATTGACTATGTCTGACAGGGCTTCAAAGAGCATCTCCTTCTTGTACTCTTCATATGTACTTGCTTCAAGCTCACCATTAAGATACTTCTGAATTTTAGATTCCACAACATCAGTCTCATGTTTAATCATGCCTGGTTCAAGGCCGTACATCTCCCCACTAAATTTCAGAATCCTTTTCAAGATGTCTTCAATCTCATTTGCTTCGTCAATGAGGTACTTGTTCGTGAGGGGTGAGTGGTCATCATGAGCAATTTCATTCCTTTTATTTTTGACAATGGTTATGAGAGATTCTATGCCAGCTTTTTCTTTGTCTCGTTCTTTCCAGCTGTCACAGCGCTTGGCCAGGCCATGGCTCCCATTGCGAAGGCACTTGTACAACAGAGTAATGTCGAATGACTCCCCATCGCAGTCATTCTTGATCTTTTCCTTCTGGGCATTAGTGAGTCCTTTTGTAAAATCCTGAATTCCCTTGGCTTTGTAGTAGTCTAGCAATGACAAGTATCTGGATCTATCAGGTGAACCATTCTGAAACACAAACAATAGGACTCGAGTCGTCACTTTCCTGTGAATACAAATGAGTCGTAGCAGATTCTTATCTTCAGTGCCATACACTTGTGACCGTGTCTGTGATGCCATGAAGAAGCCAGTAATGAAGTCCTGTGTCCAGAATCTGAAAGTAAATAAAGAAACTGAGGTATATTCGCTATTTCAGAGTCTAACTACAGGGGATGAATTGCCAGAAATGAGATACTTGAAAGTCTGACTACAAGCGGTAAAGTAGAGCAAGAGATTGAGAACTGCTTTTATATCTGAATCTGACAAGTAGATTATCTCAGGTTTGAATACAAGTAACATTTATCTTTATATATTACTTACACATACTGTACATACTCACACATTTACACACACAGAATAAGACAAGCCTTGGCACCCCAGAATAGGAAACAGCATGGATATACAGAGAGATAAAGGATAAACTATAATTGGAAATAAAATAGAAAATTTAGGCCAAATTGTTGGCAGAGGGTGGAAAGTAAGATGGAAGAAAGAGAATATGAAAGGAAGTCTAGTAAAAAGGCACTGATAAAGTTTTTATGTCAAAAGAACTGAGATCAAGAACAGAAAGCAATAAACAGCTACAAATCACGTGTGAAGTTGACTGCAAGCAACGCCTAGAGGCAATTTCCTTAATTTTTGATTGGGAAGAAGTCTTCGCAATCAAAAGAAGCTGTCTTATGATGTTAAAAAGTATCACAGAACACCAAGAATAGATAAATTATGGATATCTTTACAGCAGGAACAGATATTTGGGGGCAAGCAGGTTTATTCGTATGTAGGTTGGAGCACCCATACTTACGTGCTGAGAAAGGAATGACTCTGCTGTTCAAATATTCTTTAACTCTCTCTGGACGGATAAGCTCTTTTGATCCACAGTACCTGTATATCAAACTCCCTGATTCGGATCATACGAGTACTATTACTTCGGGCCACAATATTTGAACAAAATTGGTGCAGAAACGTACTAAACACTTGAATGGGCCATGAATGACTTATAGCAACTCTTATGGCAACACTATAGGTGATCCACTAAGGTCGGTCAAAAAGGCGTACCCTAATCTCCTTACACTGCTGACATGTTTCCATTTCTCGAAGGTAACTCTCGGATTGTGACAGACCCGCATACAGCAAGTCAGCCACTCAAGGGATTATCGATGACTCATCAGTCTACTGAAGTAGTGTGGGCCAGAGCACCTGGATTCACCCAGGTGCATGCATCTGATTGCATAGTGCTTATCAATGACCGGTTCGATGTAATGAACCCGAATCATGAATATGAGGACACAAAAATGTGCAATGTTTTTGGGATATGCATGGAACAACAAACAGAAATCCTGTATAAAATTATTGATTGCATGTATGCAATGAAAGTTAAATCTCTAAAGACCAGGTGCCTTTATAAATTTCAGAAATGTGTCATACTTTCTTCAAAATTGGCGATCGGTCTGTTCAATATGTCGAAAGACTCCTTCAAGTTAGATTACCTGTTAACTCGGAGACTGAATCAGGATTGTTTAGAGCATTTGTTTGGGCTCATCAGACAAATGAATGGTCCTTATGATCATCCAAACCCACCAGACTTCAAATACAGACTTGGAAGTTTGTTGTTAGGCAAAGATATGGCCATCGTTGCCGATAAAACTAAGACTAACGCAAAGCTGAATGATAATGACATGCTAACAAATGTGACTGGAGACTATGGTCGCCTCCAGCAGCCAGATGACAGAAAACTTTCTTTAGAGATCTGCTGATAGGCAAAGATATGGCCATCGTTGCCGATAAAACTAAGACTAACGCAAAGCTGAATGATAATGACATGCTAACAAATGTGACTGGAGACTATGGTCGCCTCCAGCAGCCAGATGACAGAAAACTTTCTTTAGAGATCTGCTGATAGGCAAAGATATGGCCATCGTTGCCGATAAAACTAAGACTAACGCAAAGCTGAATGATAATGACATGCTAACAAATGTGACTGGAGACTATGGTCGCCTCCAGCAGCCAGATGACAGAAAACTTTCTTTAGAGATCTGCTGATAGGCAAAGATATGGCCATCGTTGCCGATAAAACTAAGACTAACGCAAAGCTGAATGATAATGACATGCTAACAAATGTGACTGGAGACTATGGTCGCCTCCAGCAGCCAGATGACAGAAAACTTTCTTTAGAGATCTGCTGATAGGCAAAGATATGGCCATCGTTGCCGATAAAACTAAGACTAATGCAAAGCTGAATGATAATGACATGCTAACAAATGTGACTGGAGACTATGGTCGCCTCCAGCAGCCAGATGACAGAAAACTTTCTTTAGAGATCTGCTGATAGGCAAAGATATGGCCATTGTTGCCGATAAAACTAAGACTAACGCAAAGCTGAATGATAATGACATGCTAACAAATGTGACTGGAGACTATGGTCGCCTCCAGCAGCCAGATGACAGAAAACTTTCTTTAGAGATCTGCTGATAGGCAAAGATATGGCCATCGTTGCCGATAAAACTAAGACTAACGCAAAGCTGAATGATAATGACATGCTAACAAATGTGACTGGAGACTATGGTCGCCTCCAGCAGCCACATGACAGAAAACTTTCTTTAGAGATCTGCTGAGCAAGTATCCTATTCAGAGACCTTGAAGCTGAAACTGAGAAAGTTGATGTGTACGGAACAGAATGCTTGAATGCCGTAATTCATATTACTTGGATTTTGCATTTTTGTCTTTACTACTATGGTAACTAGATAGTATTTCAATGATAAGGTACAGAAATAAGAAAAGGACAAGTAAAAACAGAAAATGCCTAAGAATCAACTTCAAGAATAAATGTCCACACAGAACTAGGATGATCTTTGGCCCATTGAGGGGCAGATGAGAAAGAGGCAAAGAGAGAAAGGGAAAGTGACCGTGAATGGCTGACCCTTTTCTTCCTTTGACCTTGACCTGTCATGATCTGCCATGGTATTTCCTGGCTCTCCTTTTCTTGTAAACAACAGAGTTCAGAGATAAAGCTTCTTTAGGAAATGATAACGTAGTCTTAGTGTCATGCATGAGGACAAGTGAGCAAAAATTAAGTCAAACTTAAATGTTAACAAATTCCAGTTAATTCTCTCTTTCTCTCTCCTCCCTTTAAGAAATGAAAATAATAAGTTGTGTAGATTAATTTTGTAATGTTTTTTTTACATTGTTTATGTGGTTTTCGTTCATTGTACTTCTCGTTAGTATTCTTTTTAAAATTATACATTTTTGGGGCCTTTATTATATTTACATAGTACAAAGGTCCTCATAACTATTAGACTGTAAAATACAGAGGTCCTAACATAAGGCCCTGAGAGAGCCTCTGACTCAGAGCTATAATCCTTTCTCCTCACCATCGCCTTAGGATAAACGCACATTTGGCAACTCGTGAGGGAATCGCTGCCATATCGTCTTAATTATTATTGTCATATGCTGCTTTTATCAGTAATAGCAGTACTCCATGAATACTATTTTGATGTTTTTCTGTACGTGAAGTTTTCTTTTAAAGAATCACAAGAAAGGCAGTAATTGCCGATTTGTCTAATGAGGAAAGCGTCGCTGTTTCGTCACCCTCTTTGGCGTCGTCGGTGACGATACGTATTTATATAGCATTTGGGTACGTTTTGGTCAAGGCCACACCTCACGAAACTAACTAAAATACGAAATGGGAAATTTGTCAAAAATGGATACCTTTCGAATTTTTGCCCAGCCTTATCTTACATTTTGAAAAACAATCATTCAGAAAAATATGATTTCATTACAGACTCGACCGTTTTCTGCGGTCAGTGTAAGTTTTGGTCCTTGTGGTAGGCTATGTACCACTCTAGGAAACTTTTGGCAGCCACGAAGCACCATTTTTATGAACCCTATCGAGGGTGTACAGGTTTATTTTATATACAATATCAATCAAACTCGATAACTGAAGGGGATATTAGCATCTCACTCAGATATTTAATGAGAACGAGGAAGTATCGGGATAAAACTAACTGTAACTTACCGCTGTCAAATGTACAAACTCGGGTGCTGCGTTTTTGGTCAAGGTCAAAGCCGCCATATATTCTTACGAAGTTAACTAAAATGGTACGAAACGGAGAGAGAGAGAGAGAGAGAGAGAGAGAGAGAGAGAGAGAGAGAGAGAGAGAGAGAGAGAGTAAATGTGCTTTTTTGTTTAAAAACTGATATACATTGCTTTCACTGCCGTTGGAGCAATAACAATAATAATAATAAGTAAGTATACTTAGTTAAACCAGACCACTGAGCTGATAAACAGCTCTCCTAGAGAGGGCTTGTAAGGACTGGGATATGAGCGACATACTGGCTGGGTGTTTACTGGTTTATTGGTAGTTCCTTACTGAGATAAATGTACAGAATCTTGGAAGATGTTATTGACGCGTGCGAGCGGTAATGTAGCGTCTACACACAGACAGGTAAAACAGAGATATATAAAAGGTTCAGACATCTGTGTTTGTCGGCAGACAAACAGATGGCGACATCAAGAGACATGATTAACATACAGTGATGAAACATACATCAGTGGAAAGGCCAGGAAATTCTACATATGGCCAATTGCTTGAGATTCAAGACAGATTAATGGATACAATGCAGTAGCATAATAAATGTGAAATGGAGAGACATTTGGCGTCTACACAAACAGAAACACAGTACAGTTTGATACAGAAGATTCGTTGGAACATTATGAGTACATGATTAGAATGCTTGCATGGCAATGCAAGTAGTGGTGATTGTACATACATCAAGACAACAATGCTTAGGGAGAAACAGACTGAAATATTGTATGGTTGAAGTAGCGTTCCTGTAGAGAAAGAAAACGAGACGCTGGCTTTGTCCTGTCCACTTCGATGATGACGATTGACGAACACACGAACACACACGTGTTTGGAAGAGGCAGCGTCGGGGCTCTTACAGGCTGGCCCGAAGGATCAGATTTATTTTGCGTGGCTAAGAACCAATTCGTTACCTGGCAACGGGACCTACAGCTTATTGTGGAATCCGAACCACATTATAGCGAGAAATGAATTTCTATCGCCAGAAATAAATTCCTCATATTCTTCATTGGCCACTCGGAGATTCGACCTCGCGGCCAAGAAAACGGAAACCCACTTACCCAACGAACGAATATGTTGGTAAATTGATGGGATAACCACGAGAGAGAGAGAGAGAGAGAGAGAGAGAGAGAGAGAGAGAGAGAGAGAGAGAGAGAGAGACCATGATGACCTAACTAAGATATCAAATGCAAAGAAAAAGTCTCCAAGCGGTACGATATCTGCTCCATAGTCGTGTGTCTGGCAATGTAACCGAGGCCATGAATGTCTCGAATGTGTCAGGGTTCCTGCAGATTACACCACGGACCAATTTTCCACGATTAGTATTTACAGTCTTCCTAAAGGGATAGCCTCACACTTGCAGTGCCATGCAGGTCAGTTTATTTGTAAGGAAATGAAAGTCCCTTTTGATGCTGCTTCACTTTTATTTAAATGGAACTGTTAAATTTGAGGTTAGAATCAAGCTTGGAAAAATGGAAAATATAGCTTAAGGACAGCCTGATTTAAAGCATCTAGAATCTGGGCACCAGTTTTATTGTTTTCCTTTAAGGATTCTGACTGGAAAAACATTTTGGGAGCTTAGCGTTGTTCTAAAATTCGGTTGAATATGGTTCTAATGATAGCCATTTGGTTTGGCAGGGATGTAATTTTTTTGTCAGTCAATTCTTACAGATTCTTGGAATTCTTTAAATTTAACCAGTCTTTTAGGGCTGTGATTAATAAAGTGATGAATGTCTCTACAAAGATCTGTGGATTATTCATGCATTGTTCACCAAGGATCAGTTAACATTATTAGTCACCAATGATTAATAAAACATCAACAACTGAGGATCAACTTTTGTTATCAATCATTTATTCCTTGTAGGGTATTCACCAAGGACCATATGGTGTTACTCATTACCATGGAGAACCTGGAGTTCTTCTTCCAGTACAATTGATGACATTTTCACTGACAGACCAATAATTCCCAGCTGAGCAGCTTTTACCCACTTGCAATAAGTCTCTGAGAGTCTTGTCTCATGCAAGTGGTATGAATTCCACATAGTTAAGATTCCAAGATAACCAGCAGGTCCTAGGGCAGCTAAACATATCATGATTCAAGGTCATCTGCCTGAGCTAAACACGACCAAAGTCATTCTCCTTAGATAAATGTATCATTTTTTAAACTCATCTTCTATGGCAAAACATAACATCATGCAAAGATTTCTTTTGGCCCTAACATATCATTATCCAAAGTCACCTCCTGAACATATGCATCATCATAATCTAAAGTCACCTTCTGGAACAAAACGTTATGCAAAGCCATCTTCTGGATGTTGACGTGTCGTCCCGAAGTCCTCTTCCAATGCTGAGCATATGAGCCCAAGAATATAGCTTTCAAGAGGAGAAATCCTAAGTCACCTTCCAAAACAACTGACACTACAATGCCAGGCACTTTTTAGTCGCAGTGTCATTTCACAATGAATCCACATCAGGAAGGTCGCCAGCTTTTAACTTGGGTGGCATTCCCCTGGAATGAACAATGTTTTCATCAGCAAGAGTCAGAAACATATTTGTTGTTTGTTAAAGCAATTATGCTACTGTGGTGAGACAAAGGTACTTACCATGTAATTTGGAGACTCTGACATTTTTTACTGAATTTCTTTGACTTCTTGAGTGACTTAGGAACGATGATTGAGTATATATCACTCAGACTTTCCATATTGGATACGAAGCAGTCGACCTCTTTGTCTTGCGTTAGGTTCAGCCGTGGGAACAGGAGAAAATCTGGCCCTCTGTTGGGAGGTAAAAGGAGAGTTAGCCTGATAATAGAAAAAACTGCACATCCAACAAAATGGCGGTAAAACGGAAAAATGGACAAGAGGAAGATTCTTGGGCCAAGGGATCTTAAGTACCATTTTGAAGCTTGTGTAAAGGTTTTTTCTTTGTGTAAATTCATGTATCAGTAATGATGAGGAAGAGGCTAACCACATGATGGGAGCAGTCAAGTCTAAATTGACATTGTTTTTCATTGAATATCATTGTCGTACACAACAAAAATGAATATGTACTGCATGTGATCGTTATTCTAAACAAATATGAAAAGAAATTGTAAAAGAACAACAAACCCAAGACAACATAAGCTCTTGGCATAGCAGTTATAGTAGAACCCAAGAATTTAGATCATTTGTTACATCACCTATGGATTTGGTAGTTGAATTAACCCAATAGCTACATACTGGAATAATGTGGTGGGTATGGTCTTTCTGGCAATTTCAGTAGCTTTCAGAATGTCATCTACAGAGGTCACCCCAGGGATGAAGAGGCAGAGAGGGTATAACAGGTACTGGTCTAATAATGGCGTAATTTTCTCTGGGTCCAAACTAAGGCTTGCACAGACACCTGGGAGAAGACAAAATCAAAGGTGAGAACAAGTTCATTTCACTTTGCATAACAATTTTTCAACTAAAATTCCATACATGAATGCACTGCATTGATAAATAGATAGATTATTGCACTCACACAAAGAATTTAACTGTTGTCCACTCCTGAGAAACTTCTGGAGTTGAATGTAGGCCGAAGTATCAGGAACACTTGCCCACAATGTCTTCAGAGCCTGGGGAAGCCTCAGGTCACCTGACATCCTCCCAACATACATCTCTAATCGACCCCTGTTGGGAATAGAAACAAGTCAGAATTAGTGAATGAATTGCATTTCGTTTGATTCTAAGCAATGTCCACTCATTCCTGATGAGGCCTTTGTGAAGGTGTAAGAAACAGCTAGAAAGGTGGGAGTTCCACAAGGAATTCATCAACATTTCAATAGTTAGAGTATGAAAGTAGCAGTGATCATTGTCTTCTACTTTTTAAGGAGCAGCTTCCTCTTAGGGTGAACAACTTTACACACACACACACATATATAGTTAAGAAATTGAAACCATTGCCTGAGAAAAAATTGGCTTTTCAGCTTTTTCTTAAGGACAACAGCCATCTATATCATCTCCAGTGTTTCATTTCTAGTAGATTAGCCAACACAGTATAAATAAATGACCGTGGAGGATGCAAAGGGGAACTGAGAAAGCTGAAGAGTTGAGAGATTCCAGGAGCTGATGAAATTTCAAGCAAGGGGCTGTGGCAGGACAACAGTCATTGTGAGACCAAGTGGGTTACTTGGTAACCCACTTGGTCACACAGTGAGTATCTTTGGCCGAGTAAGATGTGCAAGAGATTTGAATAAGAATTACAATTGCTCCTCATCATTTGCAGTAAACGACACAGGTTTCTGTAGGGAGTATAGGGCATAGCATTAATGACTATAAGTGAGAAGGGGTAGGGTGAGATCTGACTGTGATAGCAAGACTGATAAACTGAGAGGTCGAAAATGGAGAGTGTTGTGGGCTCATACCTCCTATTGTAATGTCTCTTCCACCATCTAGAGGATGCAGGATAAATAATCTAACCTACCTAACCTGATCTTGCCACACCACCCAGGGAGCATAAGTCTCAGCCATTTTATTGGATTTATTGCCTGGAAATATATTCTACCTGTCTTTGGGTTTATAGTTCTTTCAATCCAACATTAGAATAAATTGAATTAGTACCAAGGAAAGCTGTATTGTTGTGATAAAATCAAACACACGACAACTTCAGGATTTTCTTACTTTTCGAAGAGAACGTTTAGCATGTCAGTGGATGCTGTTGGTGCCATAGGGTTCTTGAAGTCGTGGTAAATGGATAGGACAACCTTGAATTCATTTCTTGCTAGTTCGTAAAGAATGGTGTCAGTACTTGGAGTCATCTCATTTATGCACACATAAACCTTTCCTTCATAGGCATTTTTCTCCAGCTTTGGCAAGTACTGTAGTGCCAAGAGACAATCTTCTGCATTATGAGTGTTGATTAGAATCATCCCTTTTCAACACCAAATTTTCTCAAGTGAAACCCATGATGTCTGACATATTTCAGAAGCTCCATTACATCTATGAGACTGGCTGTCACCTCTATATCAACATTTATAGTACTGGTATCTTGCACGGGTTTCAAAAGATGTTCCAGTACATAAACATAGCTCTTAAAGTTTAAGTCTGTTATTAAAATGCTCTTCACATTGATTTTATGGGTGTTGATAAGCTGAAACAAGCCATTACTGATTTCTAAATTGTTCTTGATAGCAATGATAACACTTGGTTTAGCATCGTTTCTGCATTGTGAAGACAAAGATCTAAGGATCAAGAGGCATGAAGTGATATTCGAATCAGTTATTTCAAAATCTCTCACTTGGAGTTTATTTATATGAAAGCATTTCTTCTCTATTTCTGTTATCAGTCTGCTGATGGTAGAAATATCTTCATCAATAATTAAATGCATTTCAACATTACTTGTTGACTTGAAAGTTGTAGCCATTCCTTCTAACATTTTTGTGTACGCTATGAAATTATGTTCAGTTACCAGAAATTGCCTAACTGTGAATCCATTGAGATTTATCAAGCTTAGTAAATCACTATTTCTTTCTAAGTTTCCAGAAATCTCTATATCAATGCATGTTTTATTTGCATGGTTTGAGAGCGCTGGCATATCTTTGAAGGCTGAAATGTATTCACCAAAGTTTGTGTCATCTATAATAAAATCTTTGACTTTAAATAGTCCAACTTGAAACTGGTTTTTCTTGATGATGTTCATTAGGGTAGCGAGCTTCCGTAAATCTTCATCTACATTTAAAACAATTTCTAACTTTTCTTTATTTATAAAAGGCATGGTCATCTTACCCAGTACGTCAGTATATTGTGCAAAATTAATGTCATTAATCAGCAGTTTCCTCACTGTAAAATGATGACGCACCAGGAGTTCTAGGAGTTCATCAGCTCTGTTCAGATCACCTTTGATATCAATTATGACAATGTTATGATTAGCATTTGGAGACATTTGTGGAAGGCATTTCAGCATTTCAATGTACTCCACAACATTGGAATCACGAACCACAAGATCGTGCACTTTTAGCCCTGTAACTTTCAATTTGCCTTGTTTTACTTCAGTTAGTAGTTCCCTGATGTTGCACAAGTCTTC
This sequence comes from Macrobrachium rosenbergii, assembly GCF_040412425.1. NCBI lineage: Eukaryota > Metazoa > Arthropoda > Malacostraca > Decapoda > Palaemonidae > Macrobrachium > Macrobrachium rosenbergii. The sequence continues at coordinate 9,614,012 of NC_089774.1, read as the reverse complement.
GTCGACAGTGATGTCCAGTTCCATATCACCTTCATCTTTCAGGGGTGATGGGAGTTTCTTTAACATGTCAATGTACTCTTTGTAATTTCTCTGTGTCATAAGTAGTCTCTTAATTGTCATTTGGAATGAATTGATTAAATAGAGTAATTCATGAGCTCCCAATAGCTCTCCTCAATAGCAATGTCAATCCTCACTGTACTGGCCTCCTCAAAAGGGTGCTTCAAAGATTTCAAGAGAGCAATGTAGGCAGACACCGATGAATCTGTTATCTGAATGTTCCCACTGAAAAGCTTTTGCTGCTTACTGATGAAGGCAGCAGTGAACTCATCACACTTGACAGAGTTGAGTACTCTGATCCACGAATCTCTGTCTCTCATTCCAACCGACTGGAAGAGCTCCAAGGCTTCTAGTTTTACATCTTCAGCAATTTCGGCCTTTTCGGAATAGAACATTCCTATCAGACAAAATAATGTGTTTTCAAATTTTGCTAGTTCAATCTGGGTTGAGCCATGAATTTTTTGTAACAGATTCTGAATGGTATGAGTTTTGCATCCTACAAATGTTTTAAAACCACTTCTTCTGGTCATGTACTTTTTTGTTAATACTCCTTTACCTTCTTAACAATGGTGTGACTCAACTGAGGTGAAGTAATGTTGTGATTAAGACATGAAGTTACTTCTTTCATTATCTTGTCTATGTCAAATCCATGATTTTCCCCAGATATTTCGTAAAATATGTGCAAAGCTGCAAGAAAATCTTGGAGGCCTTTGTGTGGGAATGAGTATATCACATCTTCGCTTGGCACAAGCTTAAGGAATGCACTAATCATCTCTTTAATGGGAGCTTGTATATTTCTGCAAACTTCCTCCAGTCTTTTATAGGCTTGTTGTGGCAGGTTAATATGATCATTGATTAGTCCTCTTAGGGATTCTTCACTTAAAGCATATAAGAAGTAATCAATCTTTCTGTGCAACACAGATTCATCAGCTGGTGTACTGACTTGCAGTCTTTCTTTCAGTTTGTTTTTGTACAATCTGAGGATCTCTCCATACAGTTCTGGGGCAGTATTAATTTTGATGGGATTCATGTAGTCATAAGCCCATAAAATATTCAGCAGAGAAAGGTTATATGGCAGCCTCCATAAGTCAGCTAAGCGATGTTCAGTTCTTTTCAGATAGCTGAGTAGGCCTTTTATATCTTGTGCATTTGGAAATGTCTTAGCAATTTCACTGTGGTATTTGATAACAAAATCATCCCTTCTTTCCAGAGGAATTCCCAAAAGCTGGATATGCTTCAAGTTGTGGGAATTCACTGTTTGGCGCAAATAAGTTAGCTTCTCAGGTCTTGTTGTAATCAGCAATGTTATTCCAAATGGTGTCTTCAGGTCAAGAATTTCCCTAAGCAAATTGGCTGAGGAGTTATTCAGTTCATCCAGACCATCCAGTATGATGATTACCTTCTGAGCAAGTACCACCTTTTTCAGATCACCAGGTTTCAATTTTGTGGAAACCTTCGGCATGAGGTGACATAGTAAATCCTCAAATGACTTTATGGCTGAGTTTCTGCACTCAGCTTTCAGCAAGAGATCATGCGTGTTGAGGTACTTCATGTTACCCTCCTTTAACCTCCAGTCACAGACAACCTTCTTTGTCAGTGTTGTTTTCCCAACACCAGCTGCACCATCTATTACAACGATATCATTTGTCTTCTCAGAGCTCTGATCACACAAAACATCCTCATATGAAACACTGACCTCTTGTCCAGATGGCAACTCTCCTTTAAGTTTCATCTCTGTGTAAACTTGTTTTAAAGGGAGTTTGACCTCAATTAAATGGTTCACAGTGCTTACTTCATTTTCATGAGCCTTTTCATATTTTTGAAGTACTTCCTTCAGGCCTTCTTCATTGACTATGTCTGACAGGGCTTCAAAGACCATCTCCTTCTTGTACTCTTCATATGTACTTGCTTCAAACTCGCCAAAAAGATACTTCTCAATTTCAGATTCCACAACATCAGTCTCATGTTTAATCATGCCTGGTTCAAGGCCGTAAATCTCCCACTAAATTTCAGAATCCTTTTCAAGATGTCTTTAATCTCATTTGCTTCATCAATGAGGTACTTGTTCGTGAGGGGTGAGTGGTCATCATGAGCAATTTCATTCCTTTTATTTTTGACAATGGTTATGAGAGATTCTATGCCAGCTTTTTCTTTGTCCCGTTCTTTCCAGCTGTCACAGTCCTTGGCCAGGCCATGACTCCCATTGCGAAGGCACTTGTACAACAACGTAATGTCGAATGACTTCCCATCACGGTCATTGTCGACCTTTTCCTTCTGGGCAGTAGTGAGTCCTCTTGTAAAATCCTGAATTCCCTTGGCTTTGTAGTAGTCTAGCAATGAGGAGTATCCGGATCTGTCAGGTGAACCATTTTGAAATACAAATAATAGGACTCGAGTCGTCACTTTCTTGTGAATACAAATGAGTCGTAGCAGATTCTTTTCTTCAATGCCATACACTTGCGGCTGTGTCTGTGATGCCATGAGGAAGGCAGTGATGGAGTCCTGTGCCCAGAATCTGAAAGTAAACAAAGAAACTGAGAGACATTCACTATTTCAGCGTCTGACTACAGGAGATGAATTGCAAGAAATGAGATACTTGAAAGTCTGACTACAGGAGATAAAATAATGCAAGAAATTGAGAACTACTTACATATCTGAAGCTGACTACTAGATTATCTCAGGTTTAAATGTAAGTAACATTTATGTCTGTATATTAATTACACACGCACACTCACACATATACACACACATACACACAGGATGTGACAAGCCCTGGGACACCAGAATAGGAAACAGCGTGGATTTACAACCAGATCAAGAATAAACTTTAATTGGAATTGGAATAAACAATTTAGGCCAAAGGCCAATCGTTGGGACCTATGAGGTCATTCGGCACTGAAAATAATGTTGAAACAATTGTTGGCAGAGGGTGGAAAGTAAGATGGAAGAAAGAGAAAATAAAAGGAGGCCTGGCAAAAGGAATCAAAGAGGTTGAGCTAGGGGCCAAAGGGATGCTGCAAAGAACCTTCAGTAATGCCTACCTACAATGCACAGATTGAGGTACACTGACAGCACTACCCTCCTAGGGGAAAGAATAACCTATAAGAGAAAGAGAGAGCAAATAAGACCAACAGCGCTGAAAAAAATCATATTAAATCAGTGAAACAAAGGAAGCCTTTGACCAAGTTTGAACTTCAACAATTCAGCTCCTTGATTGGGAAGACCATTCCACAATTTGGTCACATGAATAAGAAAATCACTGTATCTGGCTAAAAGGAGAAAGATAAAGTGTCAGTGATGAGAACCACTAATATGTGTATCTGGAAATGAGAACCGTATCTTTGTTAATGTCTGACGTTGGGCTTCGGAGACCTGGAAATGAGAATCACTACCATATTGAAGCGTGAATTCTTCATCTATGAAAGCGACAAAGCTACCCAACGTGCTTTTGGCATAAATTTGCAGTATCGGCCAAGTGTTGTGAACAAAATGATTGGTATCATGTCAACAATGAGAATGATTAAAGGTTTCAGTGGTCGTGTCAATGGATTGCCGGAAAAGAAGCATCTCTATCAATTTCAAAAAGGGATAATTCTGTCTTGCTATTCTCTTAAAGGCCTGTTTGAAATGCTTAAGACGTCTTATGAAGTCAATTGTATCCTAACAAGGAGGCTTAACTCAGGATAGTCTGGAGCATTTATTTGCTTGCATTAGGCAGATGAGCAGGCCACGTGATCGTCCCAATGCAGTCAATTTCAAGTACAGACTGAAAAAATATTTGTTAGAGAAAGAAGTAGCCTTGATAAGTGAAAAAATCTAAATGCGATGAAAATTAAAACTGCCTGTCTAATACATTAGTGTCCAAGAGTTCATCTACACAGGGGAAAACTACTGCAGACAAAGATAGGGAAATTGCTCTAGAAATTTGTCTCACTAGTCTCATTTTAGGAGATATGAATTCAATCAAGAACCATGGATGGAAGGAGGTGATGAGATTCTTGAAGTAACTGAAACAGGCAAAGCTTAATGAAACGCCTGTTCGTCACTCAGTTCTGTAACCGAGGAAGAAGAATCTTTGAGGTATATAGGTGGTTATACAGTTAAAAATTTTCATTAAAATATCCTGAATTAGAAAAACAAAGGTCTGGTGTCGTTACGGATAATAAGTGTCGGGTAGATGCAATGAACAGAGCTGGTCTTCATGTACCCTCAGATACTTTCTTTTCACAATCAAGCAAGATGAGAGAAATCTTCTTAGCCGTCCATGGTCAAAAATTAAAAGAAGGAAAACAATTGCGCAAGTACTCTTGCTGACGAGATGAAACTTGCTGGAGTGGCCTTACCATACGATGTCATGTGGCCTTACCATTTGATGTCATGTGTTTCTTTGCAAAAATATATGTATTTTCCAGAATTAGACGTGTAAACAGAAAAATTGATTTCAATAAAAAACAGGTCAAGAGATTGCAGAAGTATAAATCGGAAATATATGAAGATTGTGATTGTACATGAATCGAGCCAACAATGGTTAGAGAGAAATAGACAGGAATATTGTATGGTAGAAGTTGCGTTCTTTCGAGCTATCGCCGCTGACGCACGGGAGGGAGAGAGAGCGGGATGCTTTGTTGTCTTGTTTTGTCCGATGGCCGACTCACACGCACATGTCAGGACCGCATGGCGGTCCCTTACGTATCTGATGGCTGACTCACACGCATCGCAGCCCGTAGGACCGCATGGCAGTCCCTTACATATCCGATGGCTGACTCATGCACGTGTGCCCGTGAGGCCCTTACATATCCGATGGCTGACTCACACGCACGTGTCCCGCGAGGCCCTTACATATCCGATAGCTGACTCACGCGCACGCAGCCCGTAGAGGCCCTTACATATCCGATGGCTGACTCATGCACGTGTGCCCGTAGGCCCTTACATATCCGATGGCTGACTCACACGCACGCAGCCCGTGAGGCCCTTACATATCCGATGGCTGACTCACACGCACGTGTGCCCGCCTTACATATCCGATGGCTGACTCACACGCACGCAGCCCGTAGGCCCTTGCATATCCGATGGCTGACTCACACGCACGTGTGCCCGCCCTACATATCCGATGGCAGACTCACACGCACGTGTGCCCGCCTACATATCCGATGGCTGACTCACACCACGTGTGCCCGTGAGGCCCTTGCATATCCGATGGCTGACTCACACGCACGTGTGCCCGTGAGGCCCTTGCATATCCGATGGCTGACTCACACGCACGCGTGCCCGCCCTACATATCCGATGGCTGACTCACACGCACGCAGTGCCGCAGGCCCTTGCATATCCGATGGCTGACTCACACGCACGTGCCCGTGAGGCCCTTGCATATCCGATGGCTGACTCACACGCACGCGTGCCCGCCCGCCTACATATCCGATGGCTGACTCACACGCACGCAGCCCGTAGGCCCTTGCATATCCGATGGCTGACTCACACGCACGCAGCCCGAAAGGCCCTTGCATATCCGATGGCTGACTCACACGCACGTGTGCCCGCCCGCCATATCCGATGGCTGACTCACACGCACGCGTGCCCGCAGGCCCTTGCATATCCGATGGCTGACTCACACGCACGCCCGCCCGCCTACATATCCGATGGCTGACTCACACGCACGCAGCCCGCCCTACATATCCGATGGCTGACTCACACGCACGTGTGCCCGTAGGCCCTGCATATCCGATGGCTGACTCACACGCACGCGTGCCCGAGGCCCTTGCATATCCGATGGCTGACTCACACGCACGTGTGCCCGTGAGGCCCTTGCATATCCGATGGCTGACTCACACGCACGTGTGCCCGTAGGCCCTTGCATATCCGATGGCTGACTCACACGCACGTGTGCCCGTAGGCCCTTGCATATCCGATGGCTGACTCACACGCACGTGTGCCCGCCCTTACATATCCGATGGCTGACTCACACGCACGTGTGCCCGTAGGCCCTTGCATATCCGATGGCTGACTCACACGCACGTGTGCCCGCCCTTACATATCCGATGGCTGACTCACACGCACGTGTGCCCGTAGGCCCTTGCATATCCGATGGCTGACTCACACGCACGTGTGCCCGTAGGACCGCATGGCGGTCCCTTACATATCTACAATTTCCAAGAGAGGGAGAGAGAGGGAGAGAGAGAGGGAGGGGAGAATCATCAACAAGACAAAATTATTGGATTTAGAATGAATAATCAGTGAAGAAGGAAGGTAAACAGAGTTGATGACATAAGCAAGGCTTCCTTTGAGAGGAAGGCGTCGCTGAAGTTACGCGCAAAAGCGTCCTAAATCGTATCACTCTCCGGCCGACCTTCTAAAGTCTACCAAGCGAACTTCGCGGGTCTCTGAGGGCTGGAAGAGATGCCAAATGTACTTTCCTCATTGTGAAAATAAGGCTATTGAAGACTCCCTTTAGATTCTTAAAAAAAAAAAAAAAAAAAGGCTTTATTTGAGAAACACGTCTCATTATAACTGAGGGCAGTTTCATGATAATACTATTGTGAGAAACAGAATATGAAGATATTAATTTAAGATAATGTGACACCGCTTTCCTCACGTGCTGCCATATTTGCGTTTACCCTAAGGCGATGGTGAGGAAGAAACAATTATAGTTTTGGTCAGTAGCCATGGATTAACCCATTCCAAATATCTCCCCAAAACGAAGCATCAGTCCTCAAATAAATTAACGAGCCCTTTCATTCCTAAAGGTAGACCAATGTGACTTCAAATAATAAAATAATAAATATACTTTCATTTAAAAAGAAGACAAAAGGGCCTAGTAATTACTGGAAGTGAAGTAAAAAAAAACACAGCAATCCAAAATTATGAATTGACATTGAATGGAGGGAGAGAGAGTTACCTGGCGCTAGTTAATATTTAAATCTCATTTCATTTATAATCACATATCTTCATTTATATGATAATAATGTTTCTAAAAGAAGAGTTCGCTCTGAGCTCAGCCCTTCACAAGAGAAACAGAACCAGGAAATATCTAAGAGGATTATGACGGGTCAAGGTCTTGGGAAGGAAATAGTATCCACAACTCACGAGTAACTCAGAAAGTTAGTATTGTGAAAAGTCACGCATTTCACCACCTTGTTTGGGCCCTGGCCGCCAAAAACCAAGTTATCTTTCCTGGTTGACCAGGGGCCGGCCGAACGTGCTTCAGTCCCGTCTGGGCGGCGCTGATGCGCCATCTGAACATGTCCATTTGGCGGGGAAGCCGCAATTGCCGCCCAATCGAACGACTATAAGTGGGCACAGATTTTCGGCACTCCGGTCCAGATCATCATAAAGATGACTTCCTTGAAGTGTAAGCACTGAGAGGTTCTTTCTTATGTCACCGGTTTTGTGGTACAGCAAGTAAGGAAGGATTATGAATTGAATTTTGTAAATGTGTCCACCGGATTTTAACTGTAAGATGATTCAAAACCGGTAGTAAATATTTAAAGTGAATTTCTTTGCTATTTGTGATATTACTTAACCAAGAGAATTCCATAGTAATCGTGCATCCATTAGTGATGAGTGCTTGTCTGTAAATAGTTGTAAACAAACTTGTCTTTACGTTTGTAGACGTCCTCATCATCCTTTGCAATCCTTTAGCTAACAACACCCGCAAAGAAACAGTGGGAGAAAAGTCACAACAGTTAGAAAATGCTGTAAAGAGAATGGGGGAAGGGGGTCGCCTTCTGACCAAGTACTCCAGGGTGACTCTAAAATCGTTTCCTTCTCTCCATGCCTAAGGGGAAACAGGTTTGGCAACACGTGAGGAAACCGTTGCCACGTTGTCTTCACTAATATTTTCATATGCTGCTTTTATCAGTAAGTAATTGCAGTACTGCCATGAATTCTGTTTTGATGCTTTTCTGTACATGAAGTTTTCTCTTAAAGAATCGCAGGAAAGTCAGTAATTGCCGATTCGCCTAATGAGGAAAGCTTGGCGTTTCATCATACTCTTTGGCCTCTCCGGTGACGATACGTATTTACCATTTGGGTACGTTTTGGTCAAGGCCACACTTCCTTCTGAAGCCAACTAAAATGGTACGAAATGGAGAGAAAAAAAAATGGATTGTTTTTGAATTTGTCTCCTGCTATTTTCTTACATTTCGAAAAATATTTTCGAAAACTATGTTTTTAAAAATCCACTGAAACGGACAGTTTTAAGGAGGTTTGGTCCTTGTGGTACGAATATAGAAAAGCCAGTTTTGTGTATCTGATATCAGAGCGATTTCCAGTACCATTTTTATGAAACCTGTCAAGGATGTAAAGGTTTATTTTATATGCAATAGCAATGAAACTCGATAATTGAAGAGGACATTAGCATCTCACTCGCCCATTTTAATGAGAACTGCGATGGTGCGTTGCTGGTAGTGATACGAATTTATTATTTGGATACGTTTTAGTCGAGGCCAAATCCGGCACACACACTTACGAGGCAAACTAATATGGTACAGAATGGAGAAACTGAAAAAATTGGATACCTTTCGAGTGTTTACCAGCTTTTTCTTACATTTAGAAAAATATCTTTCGAAAAATATGATATGGTTAAAAATCCACTGAAACAGAGTAACTAAGATTTCTAGGAAATTTTTGGCAGCCACGAAGCACCATTTTTAGGAAACCTTTTGAAGGTGTTGGCCAACCGTAAAGTTTGCCCGGCCTAGAGGTATTCTGAATATATATTTTAACCCGTCCAGTAAGGGTTAAAGTGGAGACAGTGACTGAATGAGAAAGCCTTAACCATTTATGTTACAAAGGTTGGCTTGGCAAAGTTTTGTTTATTCTTGGTTTTCACCGCAAAAAGATCCATATATATATCTACTTCAAGTACAGCCTATAGACCAGTGCTACTGCAGACGATTGTAACAGAAAAAAATATCACAGGACTCTGTCCTTTTGACTCCTTCAACGCTCACGCCTTAACAGACACACGGGAACAGACACGAGAAAATATTACCTTCTCCTTTGTTGGCGGATGTGGTGTCGGAAGGATCACTTAGGTCGTCCAAACAGTCTGCATCTTACCTGACACCCAGGAACAACTGAACTGGGAACGCAGAGGAGCTGGAAGTTAGTGAGGCCTGGATTGGGAATTTTCCTTCACCAAAACTTGATTCTCTCTCGCCCACCCACCCCCCTCTCTCTCTCTCTCTCTCTCTCTCTCTCTCTCTCTCTCTCTCTCTCTCTCTCTCTCTCGGTATGATAGCTGAGAGAGAGAGAGAGAGTAAGATTAATGTGCTTTTTGTTTAAAAACTGAGCAATAGTAATGATAATAAAAAATACTATTAAAAATAATATTAATAATGATTTCATACGTGCAGTTGTGACTATCCCACAGTGATGACGAATACGTTGGTAAATTGATGGGATAACCACGAGAGAGAGAGAGAGAGAGAGAGAGAGAGAGAGAGAGAGAGAGAGAGAGAGAGAGAGAGAGAGAGAGCATGAAAACCTAAAAAAAAATATAATGCAAATAAAAAAAGTTTCCAAGCAGTAACTATTTTCCTACCGTGTTACGTTCAAGTTTACTGACTTGGCTGTAGCATTAAGCAATGTTCGTTTTGCCATTCCTCCTTTCTTCCTGAAGGGATAGCCTCCCACTTGCAGTGCCATGCAGGTCAGTTTATTTGTAAGGAAATGAAAGTCCCTTTTGATGCTGCTTGACTTTTATTAAATGGAACTTTTAAATTTGAGGTTTGAATGAATTGTGCCACCATTTTCCCTTGCTAAGATGATTAGACCATTCATTGACTCGTGTTCACTCTGTATCTGGTGTCGCTTCTGGCTGGTCTTAACCGCGGAAAAATTCTTTCCACAACAGCTGATGAATGGGGTCAAGCTAAGAAATCTATCATGAACTGGGATAATTTGGGAAACGTGACTTGCCTGTCACTACTCTTCAATTTACGCACAGAACACCAAATTTCAACTGGATTGTCAGTGTTTTTCACATGGTCGAAATGAGATGGAAGATTTCCCCATTCATCATAATACTGGTCATAATCAGGTTCTTGTATGGGTTGAGGAAACTTGGTAAACAGGAAGTCGACTGTTAATCTGGCATACTGTCACAACCACTGGGCCACGTGCAAAACATCCTTCATTCCTTTACAGTTGTCACACCAGGCTGGCCATTTCAGTATAAAAGTTAAGTCATCTTCCTCTGAAACTGGATAACTCTTGTGCTGAAACAATATCCTCATCTATCAGCATATTTTCTACTTTACTGCCAAATACCAATCAGTCTCTGGTGACAAAAAAAAGAAAGAAAAAAAAAAAACGAAGGACCACAACAGCTTATTTTAAACACATCAGAGTCTGACATAAGAACATTTCTTTTAAATATAATTCCCAAGTACAGTTTTGTAGAGTGCACAGATACTAGCATGAGCCATACTTATTTTTACTCCCTCACTTTGAAATTCTTGATTCATATTCTTGATGACGGGTAACACATAGCTTAAAAATGAAAAAATACAACTTAAAGACAGTCTGGGCAGCAGTTTTTTCCTCCAAGGATTCTGACTGAAAAAACATTTTGGGAGCTTGGGGTTGTTCTAAAATTCAGTTGAATACTGGTTCTAATGATAGCCATCTGGCTTGGCAGGGATGTAATTTTTTTTTTTTCTCTCTGTCAGTCAATTCTTACAGAATCTTGAAATTCTTTAAATTTAACCAGTCTTTTAGGTCTGTGATTAATAAAATGATGAATGTCTCTACAAAGGTCTTCTGTGGATTATTCATGCATTATTCATCAAGGATCAGTTAACATTATTAGTCATCAAAGATAAATAAAACATCAATCACTAAGGATCAGCTTTTGTTATCAATCATTTATTCCTTGTAGGGTATTCACCAAGGACCATTTGGTGATACTCATTACCAAGGAGAACCTGGAATTCTTCAAGGACAGGTGATGACAATTTCACTGACAGACCAATAATTCCCAGCTGAACAACTTGTACCCACTTGGAATAGGTCTCTGAGAGAGTCTTGTCTCATGCAAGTGGTATGAATTCCACATAGTTAAGATTCCAAGATAACCATTGGGTCCTATGACAGTTAAACATATCATGATTCAAGGTCATATGCCAGAGCTAAACACAACCAAAGTCATCCTCCTTAGCTAAATGCATCATTTTCCAAAGTCACTTTCCATGGAAAAACATGACACCAACCAAAGACATCTTCTGGCCCTACCATGTCATTATCCAAAGTCATCTCCTGGACATAGACATCATTATAATCTAAAGTCATCTTCTGGAACAAAATGTTATACAAAGCCATCTTCTGGATGTTTACGTGTCGTCATATTACCCAAAGTCCTCTTCCAATGCTGAGCATATCATGAGCCCAAGAATATATTTTATTTTTAAAAGGAAAATCCAAAGTCATCATCCAGAACAGCTGACACTACAAGCCAGGAACTTCTTAGTTGTCCTGTCATTTCACCATGAATCCAACCATGAATCCACATCGGGAAGGTCACTAGCTTCTAAATTGCAAGGCATTCCCCTGGAACGAACAATGTTTTCATCAATAAGAGTCAGAAACATATTTGTTTTTTTGTTAAAGTAATTATGCCAGTGAGACAGAGGTACTTACCATACAATATTGAGACCCTGACATTTTTCATTGAATTTCTGTGATTTCTTGAGTGACTTAGGAAGGATGATTGACTTTATATCACTCAGACGTTTCATATTGGATACGAAGCAGTCGACCTCTTTGTCTTGCGTTAGGTTCAGCCGTGGGAACAGGAGAAAATCTGGCCCTCTGTTGGGAGGTAAAAGGAGAGTTAGCCTGATAATAGAAGAAACTGCACATCCAACAAAATGGCGGTAAAACGGAAAAAAGGGCAAGAGGATGAATCTTGGACTGAGGGATGTTAAGTACCATTTTGAAGCTTGTATAAAGGCTTCTTCTTTGTGTAAACTTATGAATCAGCAATGATGAAGAAGAGGCTAACCACATGACGGGAGCAGTCAAGTCTAAATTGACTTTGTTTTTCATTGAATATCATTGTTGCACACAACAAAAATGAACATGCACTACATGTGATCGTTATTCTAAACAAATATGAAAAGAAATTGTAAAAGAACAACAAACCCAAGACAACAGAAGCGCTTGGCATAGCAGTTATAGTAGAACCCAAGAATTTAGATCATTTGTTACATCACCCCTGGACTTGGTAGTTGAATTAAGCCAATAGCTACATACAGGAATCCTTTGATGGGCACAAACTTTCTGGCAATTTCAGCAGCTTTCAGAACATCCTCCTCAGAGGTCACCCCAGGGATGTAGAGGCAGAAAATGTTCTTCAAGTAAAAGCCTGGTGATGGCCTAATTTTCTCTGGATCCACATTGAGGCTCACACAGACACCTAGGACAAGACAGAATCGAAGAGGAGAACAAGTTCATTTTACTTAGCAGAACCATTTTCAAGCTTAAATTCCATACATGAATGCACCACATAGATAAAGAGATAGACTATACACTCACAAAAAGAATATAACTGATGTCGATCCTTGAGAAAGTTTTGGAGCTGAACGCAGGCAGAAGTATCAGGAACACTTGCCCACAATGTTTCCAGTGTCTGAGGAAGCCTTAGGTCACCTGACATCCTCCCAACATACTTCTCTACTCGACACCTGTCGGGGATGGAATTAGGTTACCAGAATTGGCGAATGAACTGTATTTCATTTGATTCTAAGCAATATCCACTCATTTCTGATGAGCCCTTAGTGTAGGTGTAAGGTGAGATTTTTTGCACGCGGGTTCATCAACATTTCAGTTATTTGAGTATGAAAGCAGCAGTGATCTTTGTCTTGTATTTTTTAAGGGAGCAGCAGCAACAGCCACCTATATCATCATTGTTTCTTTTTCCTTATATTAGCCAACACAGTATAAATAAATGACTGTGGAGGATGCAAAGGGGGACTGAAAAAGTTGAAGAGTTGAGAGATCCCATGAGCTGATGAAATTTCAAGCAAGAGGCTGTGCCATGACAACGGTGACTGTGCGACTGAGTGGGTGACCAAGTTATGTAAGTGTCTTTGGCCGAGTAAGGTGTGCAAGAGATTTGTATAAGAATTATAATTGCTCCTCAACATTTGCAGTAAACATAACAGGTTTCTGTAAGAAATAAAGGGGCACTAACTGACTAACTAACTAACAATAACTGATGAGGGGTAGGATGAATTTGATTGTGATGACAAGACAAATAAATTGAGGGGTCGAAATGGAGAGTATTGTGGGCTCAGACCAACTATTATAACGACCCCTCCACCATCTAGAGGATTTTGGTTAAATATACAAAGCTACCTAACCTAATCTTACAACGCCAACCTGGGAGCATAATTTTCAGGCTTTTTAATTAGAATTATTACCTGGAAATATTTCTACCTATCTTTGGGTCCATAGTTCTTTCATTTCAACATAAGAATAAATTGAATTTGTACCAAGGAAAGTTATACTGTTGTGATAAAATCAAACACACGACAATTGCAGGATTTCCTTACTTTTCGAAGAGAACTTCTAGCAAGGCAGTTGATGCTCTTGGTGCCATAGGGTTCTTGAAGTCATGGTATAGTTCTAGAACAACCTTGAATTCATCTCCTGCTAGTTCATGAAGAATGGTGTCAGTACTTCGAGTCATCTCATCTATGCACACAGAAACCACTCCTTCATAGGCATTTTCCTTAAGCTTTGGCAGGTGCTTTAGTGCCAAGAGATAGTGTTCAGCACTAAATTTTCTCAAGTGAAACCCATGAGCTCTGATCCATGTCAGAAGCTCCTTTATATCTAACAGACTGGCTGTTACCTTTATATCAGCATTTACATAGCTGGTATCTCGCAAGGCTGCTGAAAATTGTGCCGGTGTGTTAACGCGCCTCTCAAAGATTGAGTCTGTTATTAAAACGCTCTTCACGTTGATTTTATGGGTGCTGATAAGCCGAAACAAGTCATAACTGATTCTTGAACCGTCCTTGACGACAATACTGACTTTTGCTTTTTCATCGCTTCTGCATAGTGGAGACAAAGACGTCAGGGTCAAGAGGCATGAAGTAATATTAGAATCGTTTATTTCAAGATCTCTTACTTGGAATTTATTTATATGAAAGCGCTTCTTCCTTATCTCTGTTATCAGTCTGCTCATGGTAAAAATATCTTCATCAATAATTAAATGCATTTCAACATTACTTGCTGACTTGAAGGTTGTCGCCATTCCTCCTAACATTATTGTGTACGCTATGAAATTATGTTCAGTTACCAGAAATCGCCTAACTCTGAATCCATTGAGATTTATCAAGCTGAGTAAATCACTATTTCCTTCTAAGTTTCCAGTAATTTCAATGTCAATGCATGTTTTATTTGCATGGTTTGAGAGCGCTGGCATATCTTTGAAGGCTGAAATGTATTCACTAAAGTTTGTGTCATCTATAATAAAATCCCTGACTTTAAATAGTCCAACTTGAAAATGGCTTTTCTTGATGATGTTCATTAGGGCAGTGAGTTTCCGTAAATCTTCATCTACATTTAAAGCTATTGCTAGCTTTTCTTTATTTCTAAAATCTGTGGTCATCTTACCCAGTAGGTCTATATATTTTGTAAAATTATTTTCATTAATCAGCAGTACCCTCACTGTGATATATTGACACACAAAGAGTTCTAGGAGTTCATCAGCTCTGATCGAATCCCTGATATCAATCCTGGAATCAATAACCTCAAGACTGGGCACTTTTAGCCTTCTAACATTCAAGTTGCGTTGTTTTACCACAGTTAGTAGTTCCCTGATGTTGCACAAATCTTCGTCGACAGTGATGTCAACATCAATATCACCTTCATCTTTCAGGGGTGATGGGAGTTTCTTAAACATGTCAATGTACTCTTTGTAATTTCTCTGTGTCATAAGTAGTCTCTTAATTGTCATTTGGAATGAATTGAGTAAATAGAGTAATTCATGTGCTCCCATTAGCTCTCCCTCAATGGCAATGTCAATCCTCACTCTCTTGGCCTCCTCGAAAGGGCGCTTCAAAGATTTCAAGAGAGCAATGTAGGCAGACACTGATGAATCTGTCATCTGAATGTTCCCACTGAAAACCTCTTGCTGCTTACTGATGAAGGCAGCGGTGAATTCATCGCACTTGACAGAGTTGAGTACTCTGATCCACGAATCTCTGTCTCTCATTCCAACCGACTGGAAGAGCTCCAAGGCTTCTAGTTTTACATCTTCAGCAATTTCGGCCTTTTCGGAATAGAACATTCCTATCAGACAAAATAATGTGTTTTCAAATTTTGCTAATTCAAAATGGGTTGAGCCATGAATTTTTTGTAACATATTCTGAATGACATGAGGTTTTTGGCCTGCAAATGACTGCACTGTCGAATTACTTGTTAATTTTTCCTTTACCGTCTCCACAATGGTGTTAGTCACCTGATGTGGAACACTGTTGTGATTGAGACATGAAGTTACTTCTTTCATTATCTTGTCTATGTCATATCCATGATTTTCCCCAGATATTTCATAAAATATGTGCAAAGCTGCGAGAAAATCTTGGAAACCTTTATGTGGGAATGAGTACATCACATCTTTGCTTGGAACACGCTTAAGGAATGCACTAATCATCTCTTCAATTGGAACTTGTATATTTCTGCAAACTTCCTCCAGTCTTTTATAGGCTTGTTGTGGTAAGTTAATATGATCATTGATTAGTCCTCTTAGGGATTCTTCACTTAAAGCATGTAAGAAGTAATCAATCTTTCTGTGCAACACAGATTCATCAGCTGGTGTACTGACTTGCAGTCTTTCTTTTAGTTTGTTTTTGTACAATCTGAGGATCTCTCCATACAGTTCAGGGGCAGTATTAATTTTGCTGACATTCATGTGGTCATAAGCCCATAATATATTCAGGAGAGAAAGGTTATATGGCAGCCTCCATAAGTCAGCTAAACGGTGTTCCGTTCTTTTCAGATAGCTGAGTAGGCCTTTTATATCTTGTACATTTGGAAATGTCTTAGCAATCTCACAGTGATATTTGATAACAAAATCATCCCTTCTCTCCAGAGGAATTCCCAAAAGCTGGATATGCTTCAAGTTGTGCGAATTCGCTCTTTGGCGCAAATAGGTTAACTTCTCATGTCTTGTTGTAATCAGCAATGTTATTCCAAATGGTGTCTTCAGGTCAAGAATTTCCCTAAGCAAATTGGCTGATGAGTTATTCAGTTCATCCAGACCATCCAGTATGATGATTACCTTCTGAGTAAGTACCACCTTTTTCAGATCACCAGGTCTCAGTTTTGTAGAAACCTTCGGCATTAGGTGACATAGTAACTCTTCGAATGACTTTATGGCTGAGTTTCTGCACTCAGCTTTCAGCAAGAGATCATGCGTGTCGAGGTATTTCATGTTACCCTCCTTTAATCTCCAGTCACAGGCAATCTTCTTTGTCAGTGTTGTTTTCCCAACGCCAGCTGTACCATCTATTACAACAATATCATTTGTTTTCTCAGAACTCTGATCACACAAAACATCCTCATATGAAACACTGACCTCTTGTCCAGATGGCAACTCTCCTTTAAGTTTCATCTCCGTATAAACTTCCTTTAAAGGGAGTCTAACCTCAACTAAATGGTTCACAGTGCTTACTTCATTTTCACAAGCCTTTTCATATTGCTGAAGTACTTCCTTCAGGCCTTCTTCATTGACTATGTCTGACAGGGCTTCAAGGAGCATCTCCTTCTTGTACTCTTCATATGTACTTGCTTCAAACTCACCAAAAAGGTACTTCTGAATTTCAGATTCCACAACATCAGTCTCATGTTTAATCATGCCTGGTTCAAGGCTGTAAATCTCCCCACTAAATTTCAGAATCCTTTTCAAGATGTCTTCAATCTCATTTGCTTCGTCAATGAGGTACTTGTTCGTGAGGGGTGAGTGGTCATCATGAGCAATTTCATTCCTTTTATTCTTGACAATGGTTATGAGAGATTCTATGCCAGCTTTTTCTTTG
Organism: Macrobrachium rosenbergii; assembly: GCF_040412425.1. NCBI lineage: Eukaryota > Metazoa > Arthropoda > Malacostraca > Decapoda > Palaemonidae > Macrobrachium > Macrobrachium rosenbergii. Next base: position 9,596,909 of record NC_089774.1, on the reverse strand, counting down.
TCTTGTTCTTTCCAGCTGTCACAGCGCTTGGCCAGGCCATGGCTCCCATTGCGAAGGCACTTGTACAACAGAGTAATGTCGAATGACTCCCCATCGCAGTCATTCTTGATCTTTTCCTTCTGGGCATTAGTGAGTCCTTTTGTAAAATCCTGAATTCCCTTGGCTTTGTAGTAGTCTAGCAATGAGGAGTATCCGGATCTGTCAGGTGAACCATTTTGAAATACAAATAATAGGACTCGAGTCGTCACTTTCCTGTGAATATAAATGAGTCGTGTCAGATTCTTTTCTTTAGTGCCATACACTTGTGACTGTGTCTGTGATGCCATGAGGAAGGCAGTGATGAAGTCCTGTGTCCAGAATCTGAAAGTAAGCAAAGAAACTACTTACACATCTTAATCTGACTACTAGACTACCTGAGGTTTGAATATAAATAACTTTCATGTTTATATACTACTTACACATGCATACTCACACATATACACAGAATAAGAAACAGCATGGATATACAGAGAGAGAGATAAAGGATAAACTATAATTGGAGCTAAAATAGAAAATTTAGGTCAAAGGCCAAGCGTTCGGGCCTATGAGGCCATTCAACGCCGAAAATAATGTTGAAACAATTGTTGGCAGAGGGTGGAAAGTAAGATGGAAGAAAGAGAATGTGAAAGGAGGTCTAGTAAAAAGGGCATTGATAAAGTTGTTATGCCAAAAGAACAGAGATCAAGAACAGAAAGCTACAAATCACGTTCGAAGTTGATTGAAGGCAACTCCTAGAGGCAATTTCCTTAATTTTTGAGTTGGAAGAAGTCTTCTCAATCAAAAGAAGCTTTCTTATGGTGTTATAAAGAATCATAGGACACCAAGAATTGATAAATGACAGATATAAGTACATCAGGGACAACGATACTGGGGCAAGCAGGTTTATTCATAAGCATTTAGCTTAAAGGGAAGACTCTGCTGTTCAAACATTCTTTAAGAAAATAAGCCAGTGCATCTGAATGGGAAAATTTTGTATGTCCTTAACCATTTATGTTACAAAGGTTGACTTGGCAAAGTTGTAGTAATTCTTGGTTTTCACCACAAAAAGATTTAGATATCTACTCCAAGGACAGACTAGATCAGTGCCATTAAAGACGAATAACAACAGAACAAATAACAGAACAAATATCATGAGAAATATCACAATACTCTATCCCATTTGCCTCGTTCAACGCTCACCCTTGCAGACACACACATACAGATATACAGACAAACAGGAACAGACGGAAAAGGATTACCTCCTCCTTTGTTGGCGGATGTGCTGGAAGAATCACTTAAACTATCCAAATAGAGTCTGCCTCTAAGCAGACTGCATCTCACCCTGCACCATGACAAACCTAAACTGCGAACTTGGTGTCAGGAAACGGTTGGTTTCTGATCTCTGGGAATTCTTCCTTTCCCAACACCGGATTCTCTCCCCGTCCTCCCCCCCCTTCTCTTTCTCGGCATGATAGCTGAAGAATAAATGTGTTTTTTTGTTTAAAAACTATTAAACTCTGTTTTCACTACTGTTGGAATAATAATAATAATAATAATAATAATAATAATAATAATAATAATAATAATAATAATAATAATAATAATAATAATAATAATAATAATAATAATAATAATAATGGTTTCAAACTTGCTTTTGTAACTATCCCACAGTGATGACGGATATGTTGGTAAACTGATAAGTGGGATAACCACGAGAGAGAGAGAGAGAGAGAGAGAGAGAGAGAGAGAGAGAGAGAGAGAGAGAGAGAGAGAGAGAGAGAGAGAGAGAGAGAGAGAGAGAGTTAGTCATATCCGGATGGGTTATTGAATTTTGTCAAGAAGAGAACTTGAATATGGTTGCCAAAGATTAGTTTCTTTTTGAGAGAGAGAGAGAGAGAGAGAGAGAGAGAGAGAGAGAGAGAGAGAGAGAGAGAGAGAGAGAGAGAGAGAAAGAAAATATTGGGACAGTCCTAAACAAACTAAAGAACAACAGTAAGCCGCATCGAGAGCGTACCCCTATTTGCCCTTTCTTGAACGCTACCTCCCTGTTATCTACCTCATTCTCTTCTCACCTTTCTTGAAAACACCTCTCACATCCTTTCTAATTCCATAATTACATTTAACCCTTCTCCCAAAAGGAATTCATAAGAAAAAAAAAACGAAACGCTAATAAGCAAACGCTTGGTTTATGAGTTGCAGCCCCATGTCGCCGTTGTCAGTTTTTTGTAATGTTTCGCTAATTTTTCACTCAATTAAAGGCGTTTTTAGCATTCATTTTCGTTAAATATCAGTAATAATCATTAATTAATAAGTACACGCTACCAGTCTATTAAAATATTGAATATCACTGGAAATATGTTGGCAACTGTCTTCATTTCGGGACGTTTCGACGCGAGAAGAAGAAGCGTTTGTTTACGCTAATTTTTCACTCAATTAAAGGGGTTTTTAGCATGATTTTTCATTAAATATCAGTAACAATTATCAATTATTAATTAAATTCCAATAATTTGTTAAAATAATTTGGGAATATATTAGAAATATTTCTGGACGTTAGCGTTTGTTTACGCTAATTTTTATCAATTAAAGGGTTTTAACATGATTTTTCATTAAATATCAGCAAAATTATATTAGTAATTAAATTCCTTTTTGCAATATTTCTGGACGTTGAGACACGAGAAGAAGAAGAAGAAGCGTTTGTTTACGCTAATTTTTCACTCAATTAAAGGGGTTTTTAACATGATTTTTCATTAAATATCAGCAAAAATTATCAATTAGTAATTAAATTCCATTAATTTGTTAAAATATTGGGTATTATTGGGAATATATTAGACTTTTTGCAATATTTCTGGACGTTGAGACACGAGAAGAAGAAGAAGAAGCGTTTGTTTACGCTAATTTTTCACTCAATTAAAGGGGTTTTTAACATGATTTTTCATTAAATATCAGCAAAAATTATCAATTAGTAATTAAATTCCATTAATTTGTTAAAATATTGGGTATTATCGGGAATATATTAGACTTTTGCAATATTTTCTGGAACGCGTTTGTTTACGCTAATTTTTCACTCAATTAAAGGGATTTTTAGCATGATTTTTCATTAAATATCAGTAACAGTTATCAATTATTAATTAAATCCCATTAATTTGTTAAAATATTGGATATTATCGGGAATATATTAGACTTTTTGCAATATTTCTGGACGTTTCGACGCGAGAAGAAGAAGAATAAGCGTTTGTTTACAAAATGGTTCGAGGACGGCTGCCGTGTCACCCGAAGCCGTAAATATCCCCGGTACGCATATTTAATCGTGATTTGATCCCATTTCATCCCGTTATTGGTTCATTGTGGCCCATTATGGCCATTGTATTTAGTATATAGGTTTTCAGATGAGGTCAATTGCAAATACGAAGCAACATCAGTTCCGAGGGTCTTTGATTTTGACGTAGGCTAGGATTTTGGGGGTACCCTATCCCCTAATGGCGGGGTGGGCCAGGAGGTTAATGTATGTTTTTTTTGGGCAAAAAATTACCAAAAAGCTTGACATTTTAACCTAATCTAATGTCCAGACTTCTATAGCCCATTTTTAAGATTTTTTTTCTATACCCACTGGCCTGGACTATCGTATAGCCTAACCTAGTCTGAGACACAGTAGCCTGACCAAGGGTCAGGCTGCTGTGGTCCCTAGTGGTCCTCTGGCCCTGCGACGGCAGACTTTAGTGAGATTTCCGTTTGCTTCCAAAGGCTAGGCCTAGGTATGTCTTATTTGAACTGCAGATGGAGGTAGCCTATCTGTACTAAATGGAGAATTAAGAATATATTTGATTCATTATAATGTAAAATATCCATTCTAGGCTGAATATGAAATGGCCTGTTTAGGTAAATGGGCCTATGCTAGTTTGAATGAAGTAAAAAAAAAAATAATTCAGGATTTATTCATTTATTTTGAATGGATAAAAGTTAAAACATTATGAGAAAAATGCAGTGATCACAGAGCAAAATGGCTGTGTAAATATTTAAAAGATCTTTTATTTATTTCTTTATGAGACATCCTTTAAAATGACACTAAAACGCAGAATTTATTGTTTCCTGAAAATTTGTTAATGACAATTGCAGGAAAGCATCCCAACCTAACCCATGTTAGGGCGCTGTTTGTCACCAAGTAAGTGGGGGTTTCTGCACTCCCTGTAACCCTGATTAACCTTGCCCAAAAATGCTGCCATTAGTAGGCTATGCCTACTAACCTAATGGTCTCCATCTTACATGACTGGTAGCAACAGTCAGTTATTGAAGGTATAGCATAGGTATACCAAGATCAACTTCTTATTTACGGTATTGCCAGGGCCGGCCCTAGGGTTGCCGATGCCTGGGCAAGCTGAACTTCGGCGCCCTTACAAGTATATATAATTTTTAAAGAAATGTTAACAAGGAGAGAAACGGAGAATGTAGAACGTGAGACTTTTACATAAAAGCTTTAAAGAAAACAGTTAACTAGCGTGAAGGTTTCAAATCCTTTCATTAATATAACTAGGAGAGAGAGACCATCATGACTGTCTCATTGTTACAAACAAACACTGAATGGAGAATGGTTGAGTGAGAGAAAGTCCAAAGGGTGCCGTTGATCTTGCAGATATCTTATTATGGCCTCTGCAGAACAGTGTAAGCTGCAGAGACCGTGGCATATCGGCATTAAGTTACACCCCAGCTAGTGACATATAAAGAAATCTATGTTCAAACTCATTGTAACAGGTATTGAATGCTGACAAAGTTAGGGTACTGTATTTATGGTACTAAAGAAAAGCAAGTGAATTGATTATGTAATAAGTCAAAAACAAGTAAAAACAAACACAAAAATAGGCATTCAAATTGGTACAAAGTCGGAACAAATGGATGACAGGTTTTTATAGGCCCTTATAGTATCTAGTTTTCATCTACTTTTCCTGTGAATAAATTAGTGTTTTTAACAAATGCTGAACAGGAATACATTGTTTTTTAACTGTATTTGGACATCTTGCAACAAATTACGTGACAGGTTATGTACGGCTTGCAGATAAAGCTATAATCAGTCTCATCGGGACACAGGTTATGTACGGCTTGCAGGTAAAGCTATAATCAGTCTCATCGGGACAGGTAACGAATGCTGACAAGTTAGGAATATGCATTCATGGTACAAAACAAAAGAAAGTGAATTAAGAATTTAATAATAAGTTAAAAACAGTTACAAACAAACACAAAAACAAGGCATTCAAATCTGTACAGAATCTGAACAAGCAGAAGTATACTATTTTTCATAAGTTCGTGATGATAAAAACTGTAGCAGTAACAAATTTTCTCAAAAAAAGTATGAACAGATGCTGAAAAACGCTCATTATTATACCCAAAACATTTTCTTACTAGCCTTTAGATCTGCAAATCTGTTGATAGCATTTTCTATATCTATCTTCTTTTAAAGATCAATTTCTGTTGACAAGATTGCCAAAGAATTTAATCTGTCTTGACTCATGGATGACCCCAAGAATGTCTTTATAAACTTTAGTTTACTAAAGCTTCTCTTTCCAGTGGCCACAGCAATAGGTATCATAAGCATTATGCTTAATGCAGCCCACAGATTTGGCAAGACTTCTTGTATATACCTTATTAATGTTGATGACCCTAACAGTGGGAAGCTTTACATCTTCAGGAAATAATTCTTTTGCAGTATCCAGTTCAGTCATCACATCCATTGATATCACTATTTTCTTGGTACCTTAACTTATCCTCCAAAACTTGACGTGCTACTTTGAGTTTATTTTCATCCAATAGATCTTTTAGCTTATCTGAAAATCCCCATGTGTTTGAGACTTTGTAACTGTTCTAATCTCTCTGATATAAAGAATTAATAAGCTCTGTCGACTGTTACATTGAATACATGATTTTAAAAATCTTTTTTCTGGATCGTCTGAGTTTGGAACCTCATCAGTGCACTCAAATTCAAACAGCCTTCTTTTTCCACTTATTCTTCTAAAAATGGGCTCTACATCTAATTCTGTAGCTAATTCTTTTGCTGGCTCTAGTGCTTTTTCATATCCATTTCCATCATAATTAAGAAATCAGAGACTATTCAGTAATGAAACTGCAATAGACAGCTCCACAGTTCTGCTTAGTTTTGCTGACAGCATTTACTCTCCCTAAGACATCATACCATACATTCATCATCACTAGAAACTTGTAATCTTATATTTGTGGTATTTTATTTCATTTTATTTATTATTCACATTTTTTCCTTTTTATTTGGAAGATCCCAAAGGCGACATGGCCCCCTGGGGTGACTGCCCAAGTTGCTGGTACCTTGAGCTGGCCCTGAGTATTGCTTATTTTGATGGGAGACAGCGTCAATGTTCTAAACCACCTCCATTTTACTGTTTTTCACTTTTACTTCATGGGACCAGCAGTCCCTAATGAATCCTGTGTTGAAAGCACCACTTCATGGTTAGAATGCTTAGCATCATAACTAAAATGTACCAATGATCATATTCGTCCAGTAATCAAGTTGTGCGTGGAGTATAGGTTACTAAGACAATGAATTCATGAGACTGTGCTTATGTTTTGTGTATTAATTAATTAAAGCCAAATGGCGATGTTCTTTTCAAGTCCAAAATATAAATTAGTACTACCATATAATGTAAATTTCATGTGGTATCGCATATGAGCACAATGAAATAATGTTGCTTTTGGTCCTCTCTTCTCAGGTGACTACTGCTGGAACAAAAGAACCCCCTGAACCACTCTACATCTGTGAAGATACTCAAGGTCAAGTGAGCGTTATGGCCATTCCTCCCCTCTTTCCAAGTCTGATGCCAAGGATTGCCGATCCAGCTTGGTTTCAAGTCGATAAACCTGTTGATGTTGCTCAGGAATTAAAGGTTAGAATGCTTGTAGTTGCCTGTGCATTAAGTAAATAGAGCGGTTATTGATCGAAAGGTCATTAAGCTTTACTTTGCTCATAATTTCACTGAAAGTTCATTTTGCCTCTGAAAGGAGAGCCAAAGAAGAGGGTTTGCTAAGTTTATAATGGTTATATGCATATTTATTTTTAATTTTTAACATTCTCATGTAGCCTAATCAGATAAGGCATAACATCATGGGGTTATGTGCTCTATTATGATTGCTTAGGAAATAGCCTAGTGTAAGTGGCCCAAGAATTAGAGAAATAAGTTAGTTCAACCATTTGACACCCTGTCATGTTGGCCTCCACCCACTTAGGTAATTTTTAGCCTTTTACTTTTCATTCTCTCCGTTAAGTGCCTTCCCACTTTGCTGACCACCTACTCCCAACTTGAGTTTCCACTGGCTTTCCATTGTTTATTTTGTAGTTCAGTATTTTGTTTTAATAGCAGCCAGCTGTTATCTTGCCTATCTTTTCAAGGGGTAATTATAACCTCTTCCAACATGCCATTGAGGAAGTACCAGTTGGAAAGCTGTTAATGACAATAAGACTTATGGCTGTTTACACAGGGTTTATAACCCATGCGTGAACTGTAGTATAAATTTTATATTGTTGTATTGCAAGTGCATATTTGCTTATGCAGTATTACCAGTCACTAGAGTTCCATTGTATTATATTTTGAGATTAGTAGTGATTTTTTATAGTGGTCAGCGACAACGTCTACAGCCACAGCAAACTAGGTGTAAGGTTTAATGCTCATGCCCTGGTAACCTGTGCTTATCCTATTACTGTATACTGTACACTAAATCAGACACTGTTGACTGTAGGCTGCCTGTACATGATAATGAAGACTGGTTAGCTTTGACCAAACAGGTAGCTAGGAAAACATTGAATCAAGGAGTAGCCACCTCTCCAGGTGACCCCCCCAGTCTTAAACACTGAAATCCATACAGTATTTAGTATGCGAACAAGAAATTTGTCTTGACATGCATGTAATAAAGCTGTCAAATTTAGGTACTGATTTTTACCTCGAACAATCCTAAGAGTCTCTAGGTTAGGCATGGAATTCATTTTTTTTTTAAACGCCTGCAGTCCGAAGTTCTGCTTCGGAGCAAGCACGTGGAACTGTGAGCTTCTTTCAGCCGCTGACATACGTTTTGATATACGCTTTGATTTTCCAGGAGCAGGAGCAGGTGTACCAAGCGCAGTTGCAAGGGATAATGCAAAAGGGAAGCGAAATAATCCCCATCGGCAAGAGTGCCACCGAACAGTACAGCGAAGATGAGGAGGATGACAACGATGACGACTATGACGATGACGATAACGACGATGACGACGAAGAGGACGATGACTCGGAGATGAATGACGACTACTCTGACCCAATGTTGCACTGAGTGCTGTTGTTATGTTGTTTCCTTTTAGTTAATGGTTAGTGCATGACATTACACGACTGTCTTTTATTTTTTGTGATTGTTGTCATTGTACTGTAGTTCTGTAGTTTCCAAAGTCTTATGTAGCAATGGCTGTAACAGGCGTCTTTGGGGGAAATTTTCCCGATCGTGTGAGTGACGCTTGCGCCAAGAAATTTAACTCATTAGGGAAGATGGGAAAGCCTAAGGATGACGGTGAATACGCTCTGCTTGCGTGTGTCGTAAAGAGGGACGTCGATGGGAATTTGGAAGTCGTTTCCCTAGGCACCGGCTCTAAATGCATTGGGGCTTCTCTTTTGCCTCACCATGGCGATGTGCTTCATGACAGTCATGCAGAAGTCATAGCAAGGAGAGCCTTCTTACTCTACCTTATCGACCAAATTGGTCTGGCGGCTTCTGGAAGTGGGAGCGTACTTGAACGCAAGGACAGTGGAAAGTTCGAGGTCAGACCTGGCTTTACTTTTCACTTTTATAGTAGCCATACCCCTTGTGGAGATGCTTCAATATTTCCAAAGCAAGAATTTTCTCAAGACTGCTTTGGGGAGGAACTGTTGGATGGTAAAGAGGTAATATTTGGAGGTAAGGTAAACACTGGAGCAGGTAACAGCTTCATTGATGGCGACAGGTCAAGCCTTGAGAACATTGTTGAACCTCCTTTAAAGAAACTAAAAAATATGGAAGACAGAAGTTCAGTTCTTTTTCATGTGTCAAGAAATTGCCAAAATAGAGCTAATCTGACAGTATGTTTGCAAGACGTCTCAGAAAACAGCGCCAACAAAACAGATACACCTGTTCAGAATGGAGAGAAGCCCGGTGAAGTCACAGACATTCACAGAACAGGTGCAAAGTGCGTGAGTGGGGAATTAGAAGACCCAAAAGCACCAGGCGCAAACTACCACGTCACAGGAGTTCTGCGGACAAAGCCAGGACGTGGTGATCCCACTCTCTCCATGTCTTGCAGCGATAAAATCTTCAAGTGGACTGTTTTGGGAGTACAAGGAGCATTGCTCATGCTTTTCCTAGAAAAACCGATTTACTTAGAAAGCATCACAATAGGTCATTGCCCCTATAGTCAAGAAGCAATGGAAAGAGCAGTATTTGACAGGTTCAGAGATCGGTCACAGACACTTAATTTACCACGAGGTTTTCAACGAGTAATTCCTTGCATTTTCCAATCCAGCGCTGCCTTCCCCTGTTCGCGATCTGTCGTCACAAACAACTGCAAGGATCCAGACCGGGTGAAGCCATCCCCTAGCAGCTTGATCTGGAGTTTGACTGACTTCCACGGCAGTAAGCACGAGGTTTCTGTCAACGGCTATAAGTTAGGGACTACCAAGAAAAACATTGGAACTTCGAAGAGCTGGGTCAGCATTTGCCGACAAGTGCTTCTACAGAAGTTTGTTTTGTTGTTGGAAAAGACTAGCTGTAAAGCAGAGCCATGTGACGGTAAAAGCTACACAGAATGTAAAGAGTTATCAGGGAATTATCAGGCAGCATGGAGGACTTTAAAAAACCATGTGTTGCATAATTGGACAAAGAAGCCTGGGTATACAAGAGAGTTCAAATTAGACAGTTGTGGTGTAAAATGAATTGTCAAGGGAATATGTAATTTATCTTTTAAAAATGGCTGTCGTAGCTCTTGATCTGCATTATTGATAGCAAGGATCATCCTTAGACGAAATAAGGTTTCGTGTCGTTGATGACGTGGGACGTCATGCAACTCAAAATTAGTTGAGTCGTGTTCGTCCTAAGTAAGTGTATGCTATTTCTTTTCAGATTATTTGATTTTTATTTGTAGATAGACTCTGCCCTTACTCTGCCCTGAAGCAATGCTTTCAGGATAAGGTATTAGTGAATTTCAGATGAGCATCTTCGCTTTTCTTTCATGTGGGAGTAAACGATTTTTGTTGCGTTCTTTTGTGATGTTTTATTGAGATATTTAGAAATATTTCTTTTCTTGTCTTTACCTTGTAAATGATTTAGAAACTTGTGAAGTTTGATATGCATTGTTTCCAGTTTTTAATTAATAAAAGTGTGCCTATTATTAATTTTTTCCTTATTGTTATGGCCTTTGTAGAGCAGTTTATTGACCAAACTTAGCCAGTAAATATATCCACAAAATTATTAACTTATAACACCGTAGGTCATATTTAGTGATATACCAGTGAAAATTCTGTTGTCAAAACTAAAATCCCTCTTTTGAGGAAAAATCTAGTTTGAAACTTATTATTGTACATTTTAACATCATTGCCTGAAATGAAACTGATTTTTTTTTAATTGTATCCCCACCATAGTAATGGAACATGCAGAACTTTAGGATAAGTAAATTGGACTTCAACCAGGATAACTCTTTCCACTTTAGTGAAGACAGGTCACCAACTAATCTGAAGGTGAGGCTCTGATTAATGGTTGGAAATTTCTGTTAGGAGAAATATGCGTGTTGGTAATGTTAGCATTACGATTTTTGTCCGTGTACCTTATTATTATTATTACCCAAGTTATTTCTGATGGAAGACTTTGTCATGTACCCAAAGTATATTTCAGTCATTTCAGTTATCTGATGGTAGTAATGTACATCCATACATGTGGTTTGAAGCGTTTATTAACAAATCGTCACCGTACAATGAACGTCGTCTTGTGGGTTTTCGTTATAAGTAGAGAGAGTTTCTTTAAATCTTTAATTTTTTGTAATCATTTGGCTGTTACCACTTCTATTTCTTCTGCAATACAGTTTATAGGAAACCACAATAAAAATAACAATGTATTCTTTGTCAGTGCATTGAAGAAAAAATAATACAGTAATCCTAGATCTACTGTAATGGAATCTTTTATTATGAATTTTAGAAGTTACATAAAATAAGTGCACAATAAACTTTGTAAATCCCAACTTTATGCAACTCAGCTCATTGTCAACATTTTTTATAATATCTGTGACATGATAATTACTGATTTCAAGTATGTGATGGTCGGTTTCTAAGACTGAAATCTAAGTATATTATTTTTTTTTTCAAATAAAACCTTTTCTTGAACGTCTTGGTGAAAAGCTGAATTTGATTATCTTATAACGGCAGTGTTATAGTTGCTATTGCCCTTATTATTCTGTTTTGTGGAAGCCTCCTCTGCACTGAGATGGGAAAGTGAATAATAATAATAATAATAATAAGAAAATATCAGGAGAAAACCCTCTTTTAGACAGGTAATGTTGAATGAAATTGCTGCATCAGCTGCAATTAATTTGTATAGAGTCTTCTCTATTTTTCTAGTTGTTGCTTTTCAGATGAGCGTCTTCGCAACAATTAGAGAAACAGAGAAGACTCTATACAAATTAAATGCAGCTGATGCAGCAATTTCATTTAATAATAATAATGATAATAGTAATTATGTTATCAAAACACATATCTAACGTTCAAAACAAATCTTACGTAGAGCGACTTCACCTCTTCGGGAAGAATTTCCTCAATGTTCTGAAGTTTCTCCTTTCCTGGAGGGAGTGTTCTTCTTCCTGGGATGGTATAGGATCTCCCACAGGAGCACCAGGATGGTGGAAAGGATGCTGAGGATGTAGATCAGGAATGGCCCTTGAAGGTGGGCGAGGGACAAAGGCACCAGCTCTGGTGCAGGTTTCTGAAAAGAAGAAGACAGCGGAGGAGTAAAGTCAAGGATAATGTTCTTAGGTTTCTGAAAGTGAAGAGGTTCTGCTTTCTATAATTTGTCTCATTTCTGTGTACATATATATAAGAAGAAGTAAGGCCCTGTTCAGTACTGTGAAATATTATTACAAAATATTGAGGAAAGAAAAAATTCAATTGATATCTATTTTAATTTTTAACGAGTGTTTCGCCGATTTGTTATCAGCTTGGAAAATCAAAGATATTCTTTACAGCAAATGGAGTAAGTAGCCCAGGATACAGCTAATCTAGCACAAATCATACCGTTTCCAAGTATCCCCTGAATTCAGCCATAGCATCCTTGTGCCACTTCTGTATCAGACCTGTCTCAAACATCCACTGCATCCCCGTATCAAACTTGTACTTCCAAGGTGTGTTCTTCTTGACCATGAAGGCCAAGTGGCCCTGGTAGAGCTGCTCCCGAAGGGCGTAGACCTGATCCCCGTGGCCTAGCATGCTGTAGAGGATCTTGACATAGGAGTACGTCTCGATGTGCGCGTGCGTCCCAGCCAGGACGAGTTCAATGCACTGCTCCTCTCCCGTGTACTGTATGTCGTCAATAATAGGAACCATGTCAAGGATTTTGGACAGTCGAGAGAGGACCGGGTGGGTCGACTCTGCCAGAGCCTCGTCCACGAATTCCCCGTAGTCTAGCATGCACAGTCTGCAGGCCGTGAAATAGGAAGAGGACCCATTTTAAACTTCTCGTAAGGAAAACGGAACTTTATCTCGAGGCACAAAGACTTTCCCTTTCCCATTACCTGTAATTGCTATTGGCCAGGCCCTCGGCAGTCTGGATCCTTGTAGGGAACGCAGGAACAGTCAGGACGGCGATGAGGTTACTCCTGTAGATCGTGTTAACAAACCAGGTCACTACCCACCAGAAGAGAAGGAAGTTTCGAAGACGCCACATAGCTGGCACGTGGTCCAGGGGGTAGGACAAGAGGCTCTGCAGGAATGAGGAGAGGTCAGAGGTTAGTTGGAACTGGGAATGCTTGGGAATCGGAATTTTTTCCAGCGGTAGGAGGGCAACAGCGAAGGTTCTTATTTACTTATTGATTTAGTTAATAGGCTGCTAATTTATTTAGGAAAGTTGTCAAGTCTCAAATTTTATTATTTCATGTTAGGAAGAAATTATTTTTTCAGCATTTAGCTTTGGCTCATCATCAGGGCATCAAGCCTCCTTGCACACACACACTGTGCCACTCACCTCTGTATTGCGTCACACACACTTTCACTTTCAAATACCTCCTCCATACCACCTTGCCAATCCTTCCTAGGTCTTCCCCTTCCTCCTGTTGTTCCTGAATTGTGCATTCTTTTCCCCCAACTTCTGCTCCTCCGCTCCATTCTTCCCACATGACCTGACCATCTCGAAACGCTTTGATCCATCCCCTGACCTGCCTTAACCTTTTAACAATTGCACCTATCCATAATTTCTAATCTTTCTAGTTCTTATACTAAATAAACTATGTAGAACAATTCATAACTTTTTCTAAATATTGGTGAATAAAAATATGATTATCGCAGTACCTGAAAGATTGTCAGACCATTGCTGGCGAGCGACAGATGACGCTTGCAGGTGAGTAAGTGGTAGGTCACAGTGGAACACAGCGTGGAGATGACGACGGCTGTCCAGACCCACTTTGTGAACGGAAACAGGATGCTCTGCCATCTCGGGAGCGGCGGGGGAACTTCCAGCATCATGGCGAAGCTGTACGATGAAATGAAAATTAACTGAAGCGGAATGAAACGGTTTTCGCAGCGTTCAGTTTACTGAGCGACGAATAAGGAGAGGTTTAGATGCGACTTGACGTCAGAAGGCGGACAGTAATTGGAGAGAGCTAGAGCGAGACTATGAAATAAAGAAAGATTGTAGACCTGGAGGCCAAAAATCACAACACAGAAATAAAGAAGAACCAGGGATGAGGTTAATGTTAAGTGAAGAATAAGTTAAAAGTGATAGAATTGAGAAAAATACAGCACCTGGAAAAGAATGGTTATATATTATCAAGACTATAAAGAATAGATAAAATGAAGAACTGGAAATATAATCTTCATTTTAAAGGATTCGAGAATTATAAAACATGGAGAAATATAGAACGGAAAGATTGACCATTGTTGGAAGTTCAGTTCTAAATGTCAGAACTAAAATAAAGCTAAAAATATGAGGTAGTTGTAGTTAAATGAAATTTAAAAATTATTATTATTAT